>NW_028278396.1:0-34095 GCF_059751315.1 Micrasema longulum
GTGAAATGGTGAATGTTACGATGTGTAAGGTCGTGAGCCCTGTAAACACCTGGACTTCCATATTCCCTTCTCTAAAATGTTCTCCATTCCTGTTGTAATTTGTTCTTGCAATGTCTCCCTAGGGGGTGAAGTCCAGTCTTTTGTCTACAAATATTTGGACAATCTCAAAATACGCTAATCATTTGTTTTCACTATAAATTAATGTACCTTTTTGAATTTTCATAAAATTCACGAAATCATTGCATAGGTATCTCTTTTTTATTTATTTTATGTTCACAGTAACTTGAATACCTAGTACATGACTATTAAAATTGTATATCAATAAAGTGGCTTGAACTGTCAAGGATGATAAAAATTAGATGATAATTAAAAATCGAATTATTAATAACGTAAATGACGAAAAAATTGTTCATTAAAAAAAAACAAAGTAAACAATCAAACTAAAATCAAAACCTTAATTCTCAATATTTAATTTAAAATTACTTCTATTTCAAAAAGATCCAACCGAGAAAAATGGTATTCGAGTACCTTCGTAAAATCTGTAGTGCGTACATACGTAGTGTACATGTACAAAATATATTGTACGCTACGTGTATAATAAAAACAAGTTGAAGTAATGCAAAAGTACAGACTTATACAAGTTGTGATCCATCAAAAGCATAATTTATTCATATTAGTGACCGAGTGAAAGTTATAGAGAAACTCACCAGAAACTTGGAGTAAGAGCTGCAACAGGACGGCGCTGACGCCCGCCACAACTTCAAGATACATGACGTCGGGTCGGCGTTGGGACGCTTTTACACTCACGACGTGACAGCTCACTTAAGCGTCCACCGTCTGTCGACTTTCTCTGCACTCCTTTCGGTTTATTCCCCCGAACATTTTGTCAGCTGGAGGCTTATCGTGGAGGCTCTAACCTCTTCTTCCACGCGAGGACTGACGCCCTCGCAACACATTTCATCCCCTTTGATAGTTAGGTAAGTGCTGAGCCGTGATATAAGAAGTTCTTTCAGTTTTCAGTAGATATACTTCAGTTTACACGCTTTGTTTGCTCGATAAAATAGTTTCTTCATCGTTAACACCGATATTTTTTGCTTTCGAGACTAAGTGTTATTGCATAATATAATATTATTCATTTTTAAAGCATATACTTTGTGGTCAAACATTTTACTCAATGTTATTATAAAACCACTTGCCGACTTTTTTATTTCTACCAGTTTCGAGACGTACCCGTCTCTTTTTGAAACCGGTAGATACAGAAAAGTCGGTAAGTGGTTATATACAAATAATTAATAACACTTGTAACTTTTTATTAGTTATGTATTTAAAAACAGTTTATAATTATAAAAGGGCGTATAAAATTGAATAATTTTATATATTAAATGACGTTCATTTACTAAATGATTTTTTTTTGCAAATAGAAGCCTACATAAATGTGTTTTTTTTATGAAGAGTTTTGTGGATTGCAGCATATTTATATAATTTTAACTTTAAACGAAACGTTTATATGATAAGATATAATCTAATGTAAATCTATTTTGTTCAAAATATTCCAGAATAAAGAAAAAAATTCAGTCATTTTGAAAATGTTTGGATCAATTAATTTGTAGATCATTAGCTTATTCAGTAATAGAATTAATAAAAAACTGTTCTGATGTGATAATTTTTTTTTTTTAAATGAATTCGTTTGATAAAGCTAAAAAAAAAGATTTTTTTTTCGAATGAACAGATAAAGGATTATGTGGATACCAGTCATTTAAAAGTATTTTAATAATTTTAACCAAAGGCGATACGTTTTTTTTAAAACAAAATTATTTGAAAACTGGCCGGAATATGATTGATTTACATTTTTGAAATTGGTATTTACGCGATTTCCATCTAATTAAAAAACTTGTTAAAGTAAATAAAAATATTGAACAGTAAAAATTGACAGATTAAAAGTAAACAAATTTCATCATCGAATTAGTTATATTTCTTAGAGAAAAGCGAGAGATGTGTTTTTATTTTGTTTTTTTACTGTTTTTTTATTAAATAATTTTACTTTGACTACCAGTTTTTCCAATTGTACCGTACTAAAAATAGTTGTTTGTTTTCAGCAAAATAAAGAATGCATAAAACATTTCAGCTTGTCATGAATATTAATAAAAATTGACAAATCGTTGTCGACGCGACGCTACTGAAGCCGACGCCGACGTCGCTACAGCGTGGTGTGCCGTGTTGCCGTCGCTTGTCGCTCGCTCTTCAATTAATCATTATTTTAGACTTTCCCATAAAAAAAACGATTATTTTTTCCAATTAATGTTCGATCGACCGGGTAAAAAATCAAGTGTCGAGGTTATAAGCTGTTAGGAATATCAATTTGCAATTTGTCAACATTGAAACCGTTCATACATAGATCATAGCTTTTTGTTTGAAATTCACGCAAACAAATGAGAGTTTGTGCATGATTTAATGCTTCATCGTTACGTAACAAAATTTTCCTTTATTAAAAACGACAAAATTTTATAATTTAACCTGAATTGATTTATTGTTTCATTATTCACCAACATTTAATTAAATTGTTCTACAGTTTAAAAATATTTTCAAATTAATTCATTTACAAACATTTACAGTGCGACAAAATTCCAAGATTTGAACGTAATTTAAATTGTGAGATATCTAATGCCTATTTTTTATGATTTTTGTTTTTTTTTTTAAAAGCTAATAATTGTACAATTAATATGGTTCTAAAAAATATTCTTAAATTCAAATAGGATTCGAATGGGAATTGTTTCAGACAAAAATGCAAAGAAATAAACTCATCCTCTATTTTAGGCAAATTGCGCTTTCATGTCTGGTGTCCGGAGAAAAGTTCAAACTAATTTATTATTCGTTACCCATGACGTCATCAAGTGTTCGGTTTAATTAAAATATGTTTAAAGACACTTGATATTATTTAACATTAAATTTATGATATATTTTTTATTTTATAATTAATAATGAAAATATTCCTTTCTGAACATCTGTAATTAATCAATTCATATATTTATCAGTAAATTTGAACACACAATTTATTTTAAGTTTAAAATATATTTTGTTATTTTTGAAGTGAAAAAAAAAACATGAAATAAAATTTACTTCTTTAAATAATCTTTAAAAAATGTAGTAATCTTAGTTTAACGGATATACATATTTCAAATGGAGATGAAATTATCATTCTCCTTAAATTTTTACTAAGAAAACAAATAAAAGTTTATTATCTTTTCCCTTATCCAGAATGCTGAGTTAGCATTCCATCGAGTAATATAAAAAGTGCTTTAATTATGCGGTTGCTTTAAGAGATCCTTTATATCCTGATCCTTCAATCCACAAAACTCTTCAAATCGGGAAAATCTCCTCTTATTACAAGCTTTATGAAAAGATTACCTTCATCCCTTATCACAACAGGCATCCCTTTCACTATACAAGGGTCGACTTTTATCGTTCATCGTATTTATAAATTATATTTACCATTCAAAGGGGAAATACCGAGATATAAAACCACTTGATAATTGTATATTAAACATATTCAAGCGGTGAAAATAGAAAGTAAAAAAAAAAATGTAAGTTTAATTAATAAAAACTTTTTCCAACTTTTTCCAACTTTGAAATGCATTTCTATATACTTTTTTTAAAGTTTAAAAACTATTTGATGAATACCTGTAAGTTACACAACTATTCACTTAAAAATTTTCAAATTAAAGAGTTAATTGTTGTATCATAAAAATATGTGACATGCCGTTTACGAAGTTTTTAGCTCGCGATCCGTAGCCGGTCCGAATCTTGTATCGCCCGACCCGTCCGTTCAGACAACATGTGTTCGCAATACTAAACTCAAAGCCTGGCTTAGTCCAACGTTCAACCGTCTACGCCCGTAGATGTCTACACCACGCCACGGTATCAAAAACGTATCAACAACCATACTGAACTCACGGAAAATCAGCCCTTAAAATTGATATACAAAATGTTTTTTCTCGCCTGTTTTGCCTGTGTTATTTGAACTTCGCTGCAGTCCAGACTCGACTTGCATTCAACGCTGGAAAGTTTATGTTCATAGCGAGTGAGCGAGACGGGTGTAGGTGCCGCGGGGTGGGGGTAGCTGGTTGTACCGCCCGTCAGGGGTAGGGGGCGGGTAACTTTTGCCTGTGGAAAGAGTCAAGTGGTTCTCAGGTGACTTTCAATACGGAGGATCCTAGCCCAAGTTTAAACGTTTTCGATTAACAATTTATTATTAATGGAAACAATTTGTTTAGAATAATAAACAATTTATTTAATTAATTAAAGAAAGCACACAGCAAGTGACTTTGGTAATATTATTTTAAAAAAAGTAAAGTACGTTGATAAAGGTGTTTACAGTGTAACACAGCTTTGAATACCGTATTTTTATGTTTTACGCTTTGGTCTTAAAAATTACTCTAATTATGTGCAACAAATCTTATCCTGACTCTGATTAGCCTTTCTATAGTATTAGACAAAGGATTGATAATTTTACATACTTAAAATTTCACATCCCTTAGGATGTAATTACTTACAAAGATCTCGCAACCCGCCTAGGAATTTCTGAAGTAACTTTTAACATTATGCGTGTTATCTGGGACTCTAGTCTACACTCGATTGAAACAAAATGCTGATTATTCAACTCTTGTATAATGCCAGTACGTCTATATGGGTGCAAATCTTGGCATCTTATGTAAGCTCAGAACTCAAAACTTCTGAGTTTTGAGAGTAAGTGCTTGAGGAGAATATTAAGCATAAGGTGTTTGGATTTTATAACTAACATTGAAGTCCGAGAACGGACGCAACAGCCTCCTATAACGAGCGTCCTGAGGATGTGGTGGTGGACCTGGCTCAAACGCGTGCTGCGCATACCTCAAGAGAACCCAAGTTTCCCGTTCTTTAAACCTGCGGGCTCACGCCGTTCTGAAAGGCCATCTATGACGATCCTTACATAATAGGTCGTTTTAAAAAATTTCAACAATCTTACATAATCGTATGAAATCTCAGAAGTAACACTGTGGAATTGCGTTTTTAGAGCATAATAATCCTTTTTTTGTCATAAGAAATTGTATTTACCATCGTTAGAATGGACTGCGGAATCCGTCAAATAAATAAATAAATATTACTCTCAGGTTCAGTAACGAAATATGGCGTTAAAATAAAACAAAATAAGCATTTGACATCGAATTGAATTGCAAGAAAATAATCATAGAACCTTTACTAGATACAAAAATACTTGTTCTAAAGCTACATTTTGCAAACGAGTGGGGGCGTATAAAAAAAATGTACATTTATAATGTAAATATACACTTTACTACATTATAACAAAAACATAGTACTACATTGTAATCAAAATAAAGAAATAACAAAAATAAAACATTTATATAGAACTTTAAAAAATTTAAACAATGATAAGAAAAAGAAAAAAATAAATTTTAAAAGAATAAAATGAAAAGAAAGTTAATAAAATAAAATGAAAATGAACACACATAACCAGTCTGACGATGTCAGTCACGACGAAACCCGGTCACTGGTAAAAAACTTATAAAATAATTATAAATAAAAGTGGAATAAAACTATTTTTAAAGTATTTTTATTATTATAATGGAAAATTAACATGTTTTTTTTTTAACTCTCTTAACTAATTACAGTTATTAAAATAAAGTATTACTCTTAGGATAAAAAACAATATTAACTGCAATAATTAATTCTAAGATCCTTCTCATTCTACGAATTCTTCCTTTTGAACAGTAATATTTGTTAAATTAATTGGTTAATGTACAGAAATATAATTGTTCTTTAGAATTATTGAAAAGTGTTTTAATTCTGATTCAATCGAAAAATAAATCCAAATAGAAATAATAAAAACAGATCAGTAAATTCTTAAGAGAAAAAATATAAATTCAAAATTCTTATTTCCAATTGGCAAAAAATAAAAATGCAGAATTCCTCCCGAAGCATTCAATGCTGCATATTTGTTTAAATAATAGATATTTTATCAAATGAGGAATGTTTGTATTGTACATCTGCAGTTAACATTAAAACATGTTATTTTGTTTACCATGTTAATAACATATCAAAAGATGGTTGTAAAACTTGGGAGCGCTGTACAAAACATTTACACGAGTAGTTAGAATTGTGTAAAACACACTCAGAATGTAAGCTTGCTGTTTTGTTAATAAAGAATAAAGCCATCGAAATAATAATTGTTAAAGAAAGAAGCTAGTTTTAAGCTTAAATTCAGTTTTATGCTTGTTAGAGCTAACATGAAAATAAATATGAAGTGCATTGTAATTTCGTACAAAGTTAAAGCGAACTTCTAGAACCTGAGCAAACATTAAGATTGAAGTTACCTTAAAGCACAACATTTATGTTAAGGCTAGAGGGGGTTGTTGCATGTAGAGAGGGGCTAAGGGAGGAGGTGCAGTGCCCTGAAGAGGTTGAAGTGTTGGAACCGAAACATCATTAGCAAAACTTTCGGGGATTGCAATTAAATAGACTGAATTGCATATCTAGGTCAAACAGTCGCAACCTCTCCGATACACCTAAACTTGAATTGTTTGCTTTGAAAATATTTTGCTCCGACATTTACTCTGACATTTCCTCTATTGAAAATGTTCACTATTTAGTGCAAAGTTGGTCTATTTTAGCTCACTTAAACAATAACTCTGGTTTGAAGCAAAACTAAATGGATTGGAATGTCGTTGGTAAGAACAAAATGTATTTTTCACAGCGTGTGGATATAATTACTAGTACATTGTTTAAAGTTTAAACATAGTTATAGATAACGTATGCAGCGAGATTCCCGTAATGTGACTCCCCAAAAGCGCAGTCCCAATAAAAATCAGTCAAACAATTTGTTTTGTCATTACTTGTTACAGATTGATTAAAATTATTGTACTGATGCTTTTCAATTTTGACTGTTTTTAAGAAAAAAATACGAATAAGTCAATTCAGTACGAGTTCACATAATATCATTTTTTAAATGCTAAATTCGTAAATATTTTATTTATTATGTTGTGAATGTAGTAGTAAAAATGACAAGGATAAGATAAAAACAGGTTTTAATTATCCTCGATTGCTAATTTATATTTTGCGTTATTATATGATAATACATTTACAATGGTAATTTATTGATTATCTCAAGCAAAATGAATTATTTCAATAAGTAATCCATGCATTTTCTATACAAGTTATGTAATAAAATAACCATTTTGTTGGGTTACGCGATCGAGTAGACTTCTCCTGTAAATTAATAATTAAGAGCTTTTGTTTTTTGAAAGCATAAATTCTTCAGCGAGTGAAGATAACGTTAAAGTTTAAGGCTCTCGCTACGGAACTCTATTTAAATTTTAATGTCTGACAAATGACTCAACCTTTCCGAAGTGAAAACGGGGAACAAACAAATAATGCCGTAACTGCTTACCACAAATCAATCGGCCCTTATCTATCAAACATATCTCGGGTGAAGGAATTCGTTAACAATTTACATGGAAGAAAAGCGATTCGGCAGAAGTTAACGATGGGCCGGTAGTTCCGGCGCGGAACAACGGCCCTGCGTGCGTGGAATTATGCAAATCTCGAAATCTTTTATAATTACCTAGTGTAAAGTACGCCGTTCCGCATTCCGTTATACGTTCGGGACTTGTTAAATATTGTTCACCGCCCCGTATAACTCGAGAGTTAAGCCGTCCGTCTCCAGAAAGTTCGGGAAAGTGGGAGCACATCGGAAAATACATTTATTGTGTGCCCGAGTGATTTATGGCATCACGCGTGGAGGGGGAATGAAAATCATTGAAAAGAAAATAGTATTCAGAAGGAGACGTTAATATATTTCCGGTGACCGGCTAACGTACTTTACTTGAATCACATCTCAGTGACGTAAGCGCTGTACAACTATTGTTGCCGTTATAAATAAAAAATATATATTTTACGAACAGACATTTAAATTAATGTTCATAAAATTGATGCTCGAAACGATTTTACATGTAACAATAAGTTTTTTTACAGTTCCAAAAACTGCGAAAATACAAAAATATTATATCAGATTACATCAACACTAACACATTAAAAATGCAAGGAAAAATTCAGGACAATAAAAAAATTTGTGTAATGGACTTGAACAGTACATTTACTTACCTGACAACCTAAAAAATATTACTGTAGATAAATTTTTAATTAAAATTAAAAAATACATTACCCAACTATACTGATAATACAAAACATAACATGAATTGACATAATAGTATGTTTATACCCCAAAAAAGTTATAAATAAATAAAATTGTATACACTATGAGCATACCGTACTCCTTAAAACAGGTTTTCATAGTTAGGAGGATACGTATATTAAATTTATAAGAACAATATTCAAACTTTATATAATTTAAAAAATAGTTTAAAAATGTAATGACTTGTCAAAGTATACATTTGATGAAATAAAATATAATTATATATTTTCACAAATTATTTAAACAAAGATAAGGAATTAATTAAGGTATTAACTCCTTATTTCTATATGTTTTGTTGCCTTTTAATACTAAGGAATATTTTTATGTTCTTTTTTGTACTTTTAATTACTCGTACAACAAAATAAAAAAGTACCTTATAATCTTTTACGGAATATTTTCTTTTCTCTTTCTTATATTACACAAAAATATTATACCTGTCTATTTATTATAAGAGTAAACATTCACAAACATTTCTTGTATACCCACAAACAGGCCATGCCTATGTGGGATTTTTTGTTTACTATGTAATTATTCTTAATTTTTTGTATACTCTGTTTAAACTCTTATGTAAATTGTAAAGAAATAAAAATAAACAATTAGTATACAATTCTTTGTCTCTTGAGTTTTGTTAAGTAGGGAGCTGAAATCCTCTTTTATGTAGAGGTTGAATCGAATTATTTCGGGAAATTCTTAAAATAATATCTTATATTTATGCTTCTTAGACTTTTGATTTTATAAACAATTTAATTTATCTTATTTTGGTTCAGACAAATTATAGAGTTTATCAATATATTTCAAGAAAATACTCAGAATTCTGTTTTTCCCCTATAATGTTACTCTCTATCTCTGTTCAAACACATGTATTTTATCTAATAAAAATAGTATTCGAAATTTTATACGAGTATATTTATTTGAAATAATAAAAAAACCTTATTTATTCTTGAAGAAAAAAATTTTTGATTGATGATGACAGTTGTGGTTGTTTTAAGAACGCAATCTTACGGAGTTTGTCTTGAAAATCATAAAAATAAATTTGATTAAAATTTTATGGCAGTCGGTTATCTTCGGACAAAATCTTAATATTTACCATAATTGAGAGTAGCAGATGACGTCATCAGAAGGAGGGTTCTTTATATCCCATAAAAATGCAAATTTTAAGACAGATTGATGAATTGGTTGTTTATGGAAAGTTTTGTGTCAGATATCAGAATATTTTAAGAGAAAATTATTATAATTTTTCCACTGATTTTATTAAAATTAATCAAATAAAACATATAACAACGCTCAAGTAGACAATTTGAGAGCAGCAAATATGGAAATTTAGGAATTTAAAGAGCTAACGACCTGTCGTTGACTGGTTAAAGTGGCCACTTTACCCACTGGGTAACATTCAACATTCTGTTTTCATTTGAACATCCATATTACTTTAGTTCATCCGTCAGTTGATGGTTGTAAAGATAAATTGCAAAAATATCACAATTTTCACTTAAAAAAAAAAATATATATCTCCAGTAAAGTTTACAACCTTCTTCTATTGTCCATAAGGACAATTAATAAATACTGTCACTTTAAAATTGCCATTAAAAAATGGATGATAGAGGTGGAATGCAAACAGATTGATGAGTGGACCAGCCACAGGCCAAATAGGTAGAAAGTTTTTTAAAAATTATAGTGTTTTTATGTGTGAGTTTTATGTTTTTATTATATTTTATATCCATGTTTCAAGATGTCATAAAATGTCTCCCTTGCCACGGGACACCCCATAGGGTGAACATTGTAAATGTTAAAATGTACAATGTAAAAACAATGTAAAAGATGTAAAAAAGAAATTAATATATAAAACCATTATTGACGTAAGTGAGATTCATCTGACTGAAACAATTAAAATTAAAAACGTTTTTTAATTTTTATACATCATCTAGAAAGAGTTAATTTAATAAAAAATATTTCGAGTTTGTCCAAATTAATGTTTCGTTGACAAATACTGGATTTCGCTCCCTAGGGAGCTATTGGAATCATCAACTTTGTAAATGCCTACACTTTCATATTACGAGTAAATAAAACGTTCTTCATCCGAAAAAACCAGTTTGTCTACGAACATTTCGACTTACTCAAATAATTGTTAAAAAAATATTCATTAAATTAGTCGAACGACCGAATTTCGTTTATGATGGACTTATTTTGAAAACTAAAGCACGCATCAATAATGTACACAGTTCATTGGAAACACTTCTAATAAAAGTGTTTTTGTGGACAAATTTTATCAGTTTTTTTTTTCTACAACGAGGGCAAGGAAATACGCGATGCGGACATTTCACACAAGATTGCAGCGTCCATGGATTGTTTAGTTGATAAATGAATAATGTCCGAAACGACGCCCACACGTTGCAACTAAAAATACTAAATATTAAGAGACGGTCAGCCACAAAAACATAGTTGTGAGATTTTTTTTTTGTTGAAAAGACAAAAAAAAAATTTGACTTTATCAATAAAGCTCTTCAAAAATACTTATTTATTAATACTCGTGTACTACAAATTTCAAAAGCAAACAATATAAAAAAAATGTATAAAAAAACACTTGATGTGTTTTTCACTTTGGTCTTTTAACAACAAAACACATGCATTTTCAAAACACTTAATGCTATAGGTTATGTCCCATCTATGTTGCTATCAATTTCTTTTCAGAAGTCAGAATCTGCTATTTATTTAATCTTCTAAAGGCAACTTTTGTTTTTATGCCCCGATGTCCAGAATGTGTAGATTAATCAATTCGTCACACAACTTGAATTTTTTTGGAAAAGATCTTCCGTCTTTTAGTAAATCTCTTCGTCACTAAAACAGATTGGCATGGTTTAGCTCGAAGTCTTATATGTTTATCGTGTTTATGAATATATTAAATACCATTATTTTATTGTCCTTGTTTGTCTTTGTTACATAGTTTCGTGTTCTTTTTGTTCAGTTTCTTGCATCTTTGTTTCTTCATTTAACTGCTGTAATTAGTTTAGTCCGTATATATAATAAATAGAAAAATACAATGACAATTTACCAGAGTACTGACAGTTGTTTTACTATCCCGAATATCATCATCATCACCATTGTAATGTATTTATTTTAATTATTGTTTATGTCAGATTTACAAATAAAATTTGAACGCCCAGTTATACCTTAACTAATAAACAAAAATAATTTCATAAACAAAACATTGTTAAAAAATCCAGACGCTTTCTAAGGACGCTCTATCTATCATCGCCATAATTTAACAATTAGTACTTCACACAAACACAGTATTAAAATATAATAAAGGCATTCGTGCCGTCAAAATTAATCAATTAAAGTTATTTTTTTATCTGCACCTAATAGTGTATTTAGTACTCTGATTGCAGAGTATAACCAATTTTAAAAATATATATATTTAGTTTATGTATAAGGGAGAGACATCTTATGTTACAGGTTTCACTCCAGATACTATAATGTGTTGTAGTAAAAACCCACCTATTCAATAAATACTTTGAACCCGGTACCTGAGGCACGGCTTTAAAATAAAAGATTTATTAAAAGAACTGAAGGATTTTTTTTATATTCCTTTTATATTTTTTAAATATTTTTCCTTTTTTTTTTGTTTTTTTTTTTACAATACACTTAAGAGGTTAAACAGAGTATTAAAAAAAATAAGGATAATTACATAGCAATGTAATACATATTAATAGTAAACATAGTCATCAAAAAAATCCCACAAAGGCATGGCCTGTTTGTGGGTATACAAGAAAATGTTAATGAATTTTTGCTCCTATAATAAAAACACAGTTATAATATTATTGTGTCACATAAGAAAAAGAAAATTAAAGATAATGTGATTATTTTTTTAAAAGTTATTTAAAAAGGAAATAAAAAAATGGTTGAATAAAACATAAAAATATTCCTTAATATTATTATTAAGGACAACAGAATATATTACAGAAGAAAAAGTTCATATCTTTAGTTACGTTCATATCATACATAACGTTAACTGTTGACTTCAAGCTTGTTTTTAATGCACAAATCAACCAAGACATGCACCATGACATAGTTGGTTAGACAGCCAATTGGGAAACTGGTTATGCGAGTTTGATTCGCACCAGTTGCAAGAAAGATTTGACGTAATTATTGGCCTTATTTAGCATAGTTTTCTTCTTTAACCTGCCTTGCCTTTTGGTTATTCCTTAATATATGTATTTAAAAAGTACAAATTGATCTTTTTAAATTAGTTTTATCCCAATGTTTCAATATTTTCCTTCATTTTATTTATCGTGTCATTTGATAAAACAAACGATGGACTATGACAGATACGAGTAGGTGCATATAATAATATGCTAATATGTATTTTAGTCGACGGAGGGTATAATTATTTCGATTCAACAGAATTTAATTAAACAAGTTGATTTTGCTTTTCGTTTATGTGTGACGCTTTACATAAGTTCCATATTTTATATCGATAAACTTTATTCACTTCGATTTAATGGTATTGAATATCAAATTTAATTATCCAACAGGCATAATAAACTTAATGATTTTATGAATTCAAATATATTTATGTTATATTATGAACGCTCTGGTTCATATTGTCAAAATATTTATAACAAATAAAGGTTTAAGTGAAATGGACTCTCTAATAAATTTCCTATAACTTAGAACATTTATTGGGTTGAGGTTTAACTGTTGAGTGAGAAATAAGTTTATTTATTTAAAAACACAAATATTGGTAGATGAAATATAAATGAGAGCTAGTTTGACATGACCCATCATCATCAACAGTGGCGTTACAGCCCGTTGTGGGCCCTGGCCTCCTCCAAAATTTGTCGGTGGCTCTTCTCCAGTTCGTTAGGCCAGTTGCTCTAATGTCACTTTCCACATTATCTAACCATCTTAATTTTGGTCTGCCTCTGCTTTGTCTGCCTTCCGGAGTGGTAAAAAGAACCTTTTTTGGGGTACGGTTATCATTCATTCTGTGTACATGGCCCAACCATTGTAATCTTCTTATTTTGATGAATTGTGCAATGTTGGGCTCGCCATACGGTTCCTCTAATTCGCGATAAAACTGTCTCCTCCACACTCCGTTATGGTTGACAGCACCAAATGTCTTCCTTAATATTTTTCGTTCACATACTAATACCATATCTTCATCTCTTTTGGTCATAACCCAGCATTCGGCACCATGTACAATGACCGGTCTGAGGAGATTTTTGTAAATAATGGTCTTAGTTTTTCTAGTGAACAATTTGACATGACCCATCACTGGCCAATTAAGTGACTATTTCACCGTTCTACCTAAGTTTGAGTATCTAAATAACTTCAATTAATGCATTCATTAATTTTTCGAGGCAAAAATGCTGTATCCGTTTACGTTTTATAAGTTAATAACACATTTCTGGTAGAAACAATTTTATATCCGAGCAATTCTAAAAGTCACCCTGTAACGTAAGGCAACAAACAGATATTTTTAGTTTTTTTACCTTTAATATACTGGGGTAAAAAACTCCTTCGAGTCACTATGTGGTAACCGAAGTTAGAAAGTGATGATCAGATAATCACTTGTTCCATTAATCTTATTTAAATTATCTGGGGTGGTATTCAGAATCTCTTCTATCCGTCAAATAAATATGAACACGTGAAGTCAAATGAGATGATTTTTATTGAGATCATTATTGCGATCTCAAACACTAAATGAGGTTAAATTGACCGAACCGTATTATTTTTTAATATTTTTTTTTAACAATTTATACATAATATGACGATTAATCATCAGTGTGACCATTTTTTTTCCTGCACGTTTGGGAAAACAGGCATCAAGTCCACAAGTTCCCACTACAGAAGACAAAGTATTTATAGAAAGTAAAGCAATAAAGTATATTAATATAAAACACAGATATTCCGGAAGAAAGGTTTGTTATTAATCACATATTTCACTTGCAGCCAAATATCTTCTGCGTCGCTTTCCCAGGTTAACATCCTACGGGATTCAACTTTTTATCATTAGCGCAAAACACTTCTCCGTTTTTTTATCTAGTGGATCCTGTCTCTCCTCTAGATCTCGTTTTTTCATCAAAGAGTAGTTCTTCACTATTTATTAAATCGTTGAGCTTTCACTTAGTCCAATTATATCATAATTGTTTACTCTTATGTTAAGTAATATTTGAATAGTTTTTTTTCTGGTTCCTCTAATATTCATGTAGTATGCAGTAAAATATATTTTAGGAAGAAATGGAAATCGACCGTAGTTGTATAAAGAAAAAAAAAGGTTTTGAAAATAATTAAAGTATCAGTTATTTATGGTGTCTTTTATGTACTGCAATTTCTCTTAGGAGTTAATTACAGAAATAGGAGAGGTAAAACTTTGGCGCATACAAATTTTACCCCTCTTGACTATACCAATTGTATGTTTTTTTCTTTTGCGACTATTCTGGTTAGATTTTTTTTTGTAATGGGCTTAAGTGTTTACTGATCTATATTAGTTTTTTATGTTTTTTTTTTAATCAGAATTCAATTTTTATTTTTGATTGAAAGACCTTACTGCGGCCAAGAAATTGTCTTTATCTAACTTTAAAAAAATAATTATATGACCATTACATGAAGCAAAATATTGTCGCATTAAAAAAAATGAAATCTCCATTTAAACCAATCAGTTGTAGAGAAGATAAAATATACAACCCCTGGAATCCGTCCACTCACTCTTACGAAATGAAGGAGCCGGTAAACATTACAAATGGATGTATGTGTAAAAGATTTGAGAAGGAACGAGAGGTCTAATTATAATTTTCTAAACCGCGGTATCATGAGTTTGGAGTTTCAGAGTGTTCCTAAAATGGCTGCTACTGCATATTACTCCTCCATCAAGGTTCTATTTTTGTTTTATGCTCAACGAAAATAAAGGATTCGGCTTTCCATTAATATCGATAAACTAATCAAACGGGCACTGATTTTTACTTTTAAATAATGAAGCTAAAAAGTTTTAATTTTGTTTTTGAGATGTAGGTATTATTCTATGTGTGTCGAAAATACAGTCCTATGTATGAAATAGGACCAGAATTCTGACTTAGATAAATAAAAAATAAATACTAAAGAACAAAATAAATGTTAATCAACTCTAATTTTGCCGTGACTTGTGGATTTAAAATACAATAGTGAAATGAGCTATTTTCGATTGGATATCAGGCAGCTGGTTTGTTTATTAAAGAATTATAGTAATAATAAAAACAATGTGGGCGTTTTACAGGCATTGCGAACCTAGGAAAAAAACATTTTTGTTGTATTAGTCTGCTACTATAATGAAAAATGTTAAATAAACGAGAGAGTTGCACAAAATAAAATAAATTGGAGAAATGAATGCTCCGATATATTGATGTTTCTTATTGTCCCGTACTTAGAAATTCTTAAGTGTTCATTTTATTTTAAGACAATTTTGTACAAGACACGCAAACGTCAGGTTACATGACCAAATTGGTCTGTTTCACCTGTGGGTTGTAATCCAGGGACCCCAAACACGAGGTTAGCGTTTGAAAAACAATGGCCACCATATAGTACATAATAAAAATATTTTATTTCCCTTTTGTAAATATTTTTTTTTTATTGTTTTACAGCTGTGTTAATTAATTTTAAATCAAAAGTATTGAACACCTAACTTCAAACAAAAAACCCGAGCTAAAATATTTTATCCATCTCTTAAGAAATTATTTATAGGCACAATGATGTTAACGGACTGAAATAATTAATTAAAGAATTATTCGGGCGCCAACGGTTTTTCTTACGCGGGAAAGTTTTTTGTTAAGTGTTGCTAATCCTTCAGGAGATTAATGAGGGTCGATGGTCATTAAATCTAGAAAAACTTAACGTTTTCTTTGTTTACTTTTCAGCTGAATGCAAATTGAGATACACCAGGACATAAATGATAAATCACAGAAGAAGTAGTATTCATATTTATTTCGACAATAAGAATAAATATACAAGTACACGGTAACCCATGACTACGTAATTCAGATTGGATAAGATTTTTTCTATCCACACCTATTTGCACTCCATTGGCACTAGATCATCTTTGCTACGTGGAATATATAGTAATTAGTAATCCAAATTACTCATAGTCACTGCGAGAAACACGGATATCTTTTAATACCTGTTTACCACTTTTTGAAGAGAAGAATTTTCCAATTATTGTTTCCCTAAATCATTTTTTGTTGGCATAAATTAGGAACTTGAATAAGTTTTTGCTGTTTTTGTTCGAAATATTTAGGCATCGATTCGTACGGCACTTAATTTTCCTGTCCTTGAGTCATTTTTAATGCTTTTACATTTATTTATTATTTATTTATTTATAAATTTATTGCAAAAAAAATATACATACTTAATAACAGGGAATCTATATAAAACAAATTAATGTAAAATGAAAACGGATTGTTCTCTGTTTATCATAGTCTCCATCTAACATGACACAGCCTGTTCTAAGATGGAGATTTTTTATCTTTAGAGCGTAAGTAGTCGTATACTAATAAAACAATAATAAATTAATTATAAATGCCTAGCTAATCAAATGCAAGAAATTAAAAATCATTATTATACAAAAATAAAGTATATATATGTGCCAAGAATACATGTTACTTAAACATAAATAATATTGTATAATATATAATTAAAAAAATATACAGCAATGAAATATATAAAAATATAAATAATATGTGTACCAATTATATAAAGTAGTACGTTTATTGATTTACATTTATTTTTCAAAAAAATCTCTCGCTTCACTATTTATATGTGCAGTTATTTTTGTTTTAAAATTAATTTTACATTTTGAGTCTTTTATATTTGGCAATAAATCATTAAATATTTTTGGAGCAATTACATTGTATTGCTTTTTACCAAAGGCGGTTGATACAAATGGGACAATACAGTAAATTTGTGTTGCTGAACGAGTGTTTATATTCTGTTGTGTTCTTTTGACCTCACTTAATTTATCATAAAATTTAAGTACTAGGCACCTTACAAACAATTGTCTTACATCCAATATCTTTAACTCAGTGAATAGATCTTTCGTCGAATACCTCAAGGGTTTTTTGAGAATGATCTTCATGATCCATTTTTGTGCTATTTTTACTGGTTCAAGGATTGAACGAGAGCAACCTCCCCAAGCTAAATTGCAATATGATAGTTTGCTTTGGCAAAAAGCAAAGTAAATTTGTCTCATAAGTTGAGCATT
Organism: Micrasema longulum; assembly: GCF_059751315.1. Taxonomy (NCBI): domain Eukaryota; kingdom Metazoa; phylum Arthropoda; class Insecta; order Trichoptera; family Brachycentridae; genus Micrasema; species Micrasema longulum. The sequence goes on from NW_028278396.1 coordinate 17,472, forward strand.
CAAAATATTTCTTAGGCTTTTATTAATGTATGCTGATTTCCGTATTTGCTTGGATATTTCTATAATTTGATCTTTCCAGCTAAGTTTAGAATCTATTATGACGCCTAAGTATTTTATTGAATTTATTTGTTCTAAATTTTCACATATGCACAAAGTATTAGGTATGCACGAATGAATCTTGAGCGAAAAATTTTCATGTTCTGTTTTTTTTGTGATACTGAAGCAGATGAATTTGGTTTTTTTAATATTTAAGGTGAGTAAATCATTGTCTAACTTATCTTTTACGCGTCGGATACCTTTTTCACATTTTTGTTTTGCTTTCATCTAAGATTCGGAGTCAAATATTGGTACCGTGTCATCAGCGAAAGTTATTGTTTTGCCTCCAGTCGGTAGGTTGCATAATTTATTAAAATAAATGTTAAACAATAACGGACCTAAAACACTTCCTTGAGGGACACCGAAGTTTAAAGACATTTGTTTACTACGGACACCATTTATACATACACTTTGAGTCCTCTAACTTAGATAATTTGTAAACCATGCCAATGATTGTCCAGCTATTCCGATTTTACGTAATTTGTGAACTAGTAGTTTGTGAGACACTGTATCGAAGGTTTTTGCCAAATCTAGAAAAACTGCTACACATTTTAATTTTGCTTCAAGTTTACTTTCAATGTGTTGTGTTAGTTCCACAACTGCATCTTCTGTACTTAGTTTTTCTCTAAAACCATATTGCTGTTTTGACAGGATACTATTTGACTTCAGGTAGGTAGTAAGTCTATTTTTAGCAATTTTCTCTATAACCTTTAAAATTATGTTAAGAATAGATATTGGTCGGTAATTTGAAATACCCAAATTATTACCAGATTTATAAATGGGTTTGATGATCGCTAGTTTGCAGTGATTAGGAAAGATACCAGTGCTAAAACTAAGGTTGACCATATGAGTTAAGGGTGTTGTAATGTATTGACTATATCTTTTAAATAGTGCTGAATTCAAATTATAAGTTCCTGCAGAGTAACCATTTTTTAATTTCTTTATTGTATTTAATAATAATTATTTCAGTAGAATTTGTTTGTTCCAGTGACGTTAGAGGATTATAAACATTTTCTTCTGTGTCAATATTTTCTATAATCAATTCCTCTTCTTTTTTAGCATTGGTTCTTAATATCTTTTCTGCTAAGTTTGATCCTACAGTTGTGAAATATTTATTTATATGATTTAAAACTATGTGTGGACTTTCGTTAAAGTTAACGGTCTTATCATCAATGTGAAGTTTAATTAAAGAGTATGGTTTATTTTCCGTATTTATTATTTCTCTTATGGTTTTTCAAGTTTCTTTAATATTATCTTTGTTTAGTGTGATTTTATCATTATAATATTTAATTTTGTAGTATCGTATGAGGCTAGTACAAATATTTTTATATTTATTATAGTTGTTTATTTGTATTAAATCATAAGGATTTTTTAAACATTTTATATGCAATTTATCTCTCCTTTTCAAACAAAAAATTAACCCACTTGTAATCCACGGTTTGATCTTTTTTTGTTTATGTAGAATTTTTTTTCCGTGGAGTTGTCAAGTATATGGTTATAAAGCTCTTTTATGAATTTGTTAGTTGCTACATCAACGTCTTCTGCTTGAAGTATATTTTGCCATGTTTCGTGCATTAGTGAGTCTTCTAAAGTTGAAAAATTAATTTTTCTTTTTAATAAAGGAGCCATTCTTTCGGGTTTAGAGCTAAATAAATTCATTCTGACAAATACCGCATAATGATCTGTTATTGAGGTTTTGTGAATGAGAGCAGTTGCAGTATTATTTGTTTCACACAACATGGTCTAGGCAACTTGCAAATGTTTGTTTATCAACTGTTGTGCGATCAACTCATATTGATTTTTCAACTTTGTTTTGCATCTGACATATGTTTTTATCAAGTAATGCTTCCAATTCTTTGTTTTTAAACTATTTCGGTGCCGCTGGTCACTGAAAGTCTCCAAAAGAACTTAAGAATAATTGTTTCAGCTGCTGAATTAAAAAAAAAAAGTTTTGCTGTAAAATTCTCCGCAAGTATAATTTTTTGACACGAATTGCGACGTTTTTAACACTATGAAAAAATATATTATTCACGATTCGGCGGAATAACATAAAATACTGTCATTTTAAGCCATAAGGCTTAAAATGGAAGTATTTTCAAGGTGGAACTAGACGATGAAGTTGGCAGTAGTATTACAAGACGTACAAATATAATACTTTCATTATTTCCAATAAAATTTTAATGGCAATTATAACAAAAATGTTTGGACGATTAACATTAAAACAAAACTGTAAAACCATTCAAAAGAGCATATTATTAAATAAACGTTATCTTATTTTACAAATATATGTAAACCGACAGTATTTTGAGTTTATCCAAATTTTTGTAGACCAGGACTGGATGCGACTCCCTAGAAAGCTGTTAATATTGACATATTACAACAGATAAGAAGAACATTCTAGAGAAAGTAAAATGGAACTCTAGGTGATGACCAATGACAGGTCATAAGTCCTGTAGATACCTAAGATTTGACTTAATTTTTAATATTATTTCTATTTTCAAATCAAACTACAAAGTTTTATATTTATTTATTTATTTATTTATTCACACTCTTTATCAAAATACAATTCCATATTCACTTTGCCCAGCTAACAAGGGTACATACCCCGTTCCAAGCTAGGCAATTACATTTTAATATATTATAATACTTAACAAATTAATATAGAGCACAGACAAACAAAATATAAACTTATTCGGATACACATTTTGATTCATATACATACAGACATACACATATATACACACATGTATATATAAATATACACATATATACACATGTACATACACACACACGTACATACACCCATGCGCATACACATACATACATTCATAAAAACATAGACAATTTATTTATGCGAAACATCATGGTTATCATCTATTAATATATATTTTTTAAATTATTCTTTATTTTTTATATTTTATTTTTGACATCCAGTAAGGTTCTCCAATCCGTGGCATGCATCAACTTTTCTGACTCCCTACGACCAATGTCATGAAAGAGCGAGGTCAACACCTTCCGTAACTTGACAACACTCCCGTCTTTCCACAATTCTGGCAAAAGGTTATGGACCTTTTTGCCTACGTTATAGTGTTGTCTCGATGCCAGAACAGTGTTGACCCCTTCACTTTGTATCAGATCCCTATTAGAGTATCTTGTATTATGGTTGTGGTTGACGCTTGGGTAAATGTCTCTCTTTATGTGTGTAACCACTACCGTTCTCAATATATACTGTTGAATAATATTAATATACTTTTTTACTTTAATTTTAATTTTTAAACATCTTCCATTTATGTTTTTTTTTCCTTCTCTTTTTTGTATTTATTATTATTGAATTAAAAACATTTCATTGATAATCTAAGATTAAATTATAATATTTATTTTTATTTATTTATTTATTTATACTTTAACATTGTTTGTATTCTTTTTTTATACGGAAAAATGTTCCCTTACGTCCGTGCCGAGGGAAACATTTTACAAAATGTGAAACATGCCTAAGATAAGCTATTAAACAAAATTAACAAAATAATAACATTAAAAAAACGTTATTAAACCAATTAACCTAATTATAATTAACATAATAAACAATAAAAAAACAAAAATCTTCATAAAAACATAATATGGAAACTTCACTGGGCCATTAGAGTTAAGTCTAACTGATGATGTTATAACTTATATTTCCATATAAGTTATTAATTTAAAAAATACTTGGTACACTTCCACTTATTTATTTTGACCAATTAGCGCTTTCACCCTCTTATGGGCATCTTTAGACTGGTGAATATTATACAGTGTAAGGGTAATTTATATAAAACTAAATATTATCTTAAGTGTAGGTACATTTAAAAATAAGTTGAAAAATATACAATACGCAATATTCCAATGGGACAGAGTGAGACAAATTATTGAAACATGTGTTGGCGGCGGTGTACTTTAAGAAAATATTATATTATATGAAATATATTTACTGTTTTACTACAATGTGCAGGGTCTAACTAAGGGGGCTAATAAGGGTGAGTTTTTAAATTCTATCTGCTGATTTATTAAAATTCTATCGTTATTGTTTTTTATCCTATTTATTTCTAATTGGTCAAAATAAAAAAGTGGAAGTGTACCAAGTATTTTTGAAATTAATAACTTATAAGGAAATATAAGTTATTACATCATTACAATGGAATTCCATCAAGAATTGTCAATAAATAATTTAAATGAAAAAAATAAGTCTTACTGTGTAAAATACAAAACTATGTAACCGTAATGTATGTTTTCTGAATAAAAAAAATAAAATAAAAAGAAAATATTTAAAAAATGCCTATAATTCTATATAACCTTCTCTAAAATGCTCTTCATCTCTGTAATATGTCAATATTAACAGCTTTCTGAGGAGAAGAATCCAGTCCTTGTCTACAAAAATTTAGACAAATTCAAAATATCGTTTATAAATCCACCTGGTCCATGAAGAAGTATAAAAATTTCGCTACAAATGAAATAATTGAAGGAATCTAGATGTTAAAATATGGGCAGAATGGTGAATGTTACACATTGTGTAATGTGACTACTTAAACAAGCCGACAGGTCATAAGCCTTGTAGATGCCTAGAATTCTATATTACCTTCTCTTAAATGTTCTTCATCTCTGTAGTAATATGTAAATATGAACACCGAGGTTATGTTTTTATAAGTTATGTTTATGAATTAGAAGGACAATGACGTTGTGTTTTTTTTATTTCAATTACATTAATGATAAAATAATATAATAACTCTCTTTTTATTTCAATTTGTCAAATAATGCCTTGATTAATTAAACGAGTTTATTTCTAGTTTATTTTTATTTCTGATAAAAATTTGGTTAATAAAAAGTTATTTAATGAAATTATTCCAATTAGTTGTACGTCATGAATAATTTATAAGGCAAAAACTTACTTTATCAGTGATGACATTTAATAATAATATAAAATGAAAATCCAATTCTCAAAAGCAATTGCCTACTGTCTTCTAAAAATATTTTCACCTGTTTTTATTTTATTTTTTGTCAGAATATTTGAAGGGAACAAAAGACAATGCCGTATTATTATGCATGGTTTTTAAGAGAGAAGATAACTGAAACAAAGGATCGAGTGTAGGATAAGTGAGTATGTATAATAGAATTAAACGACCACCCTTTGTGGAACGCCCCCAATAAAACCGACCGTCATCGCGTCACACTCCGGTCCCGTCTGCCGGCTCAGTGTCCAAAGGGGAATTGCTTTTTTGTCAACTTATTCGACAGGTAAATAGATATTTCTATTTAAAAATTTTAAAGTTTAAGCACGTACGTGAACATGATGCACTGCAATATGATTTTGGCGCTAATTAAAACTTACTAAAACAAAATTTACTGCCAACTGTTACTAAAATCTTATTTCTTTCAGTTCTTATTTATGAGTACATTTTTATTGATTGATCAAATCAAAAATAACTTTTACAGGTTGATGATTTTCATATGTACTGTTAAAATATCAGAGTAATTTTTTAAAATTACAATGATGATGCATGTTCACCTATAATATTTACATATGTTGAATATTGGTTGTTGTTAGGGTTGGTTGGAGCTCCTACCCAAGTTGGAGATCGACATAAGAAATGAGGTCAGCGTTCAATGTGTGCTTATAACCAAGGCCCCAATTACAATGGGAAGTTATCATTTATCTTTAATTGTATCTACAAAGTAAAATTAAGTTTTCTGTATTAAAAGCAGAATATGCATACAATTTTTTCTTCTAGGCATTTTAAATTATAGGTTACCGAAGAAGATACTTTAAATGTTTATGCAAATATACTCATTTTCGTACGCAAATATCGGATTTCTTTAAAGGCAGTCGAAGATAACACTGTTAACTTCCCACTGTAATTGGGGCCCTGGAGAATAAGTATACGGACTTTGTTGTGGAGCGCGAGAGTAAATCTTGTGTGGCTGTGATGTCACACTAGTCGACATAGGACACAAGACTTGATATATCTCTATGTATTTTTTCAAATGATGAGTTTGTATTTTTCAAAATCTTTAGATGGACATTTTCACACTCGATTTGGAAAGTTGTTAAATGTAAATACAAAAAATATTTATCCTTGCTACGCAAAAAATGAATGTCCACTAATTCAGCAACACATTTATACAGATACCCTTTATAAGAGAGGGCACGAAAATAGAAGTTATAACAAGGAAGACAGAGACGCTGTTCTGCGGCTGTTGTGGGTTGATGTCAGTGATGGGGGACGCACGCGCGTAACATGAGCGGCGTATTTGTGATAATGAATGTATTTTGCTATAACAGCGCTAAATTATGTGTTTATTTACATAAATTATGAAAAATTAAGTATTAAACAGTATGACTACATGTTTTTTTTTCGAATGTCTGAACTTTAGAATATTCCGTCTACTAATTGTAACACGACGTTACATCACCGCGCGCAAAAAGATTATTTACCACAGTCTTTTTAGAGGTAACGGCGATGATGAGATGAATTGACTTGGTTGTGCTGACTGACGTTACCACGCCCTGTGGTCTTTTTATAGGCCGCTTTCCTTTGTTCGTCATGTCTCTATGGCGATGATAAAGTTAATATACTCCAGAACGTTACTTTTACATAAACGGATGCCAATAATATGCCGAATGCAATACTGTTGTTCTTCTTGCAGAATATGATGTATTGTATTCAATATAAAATCCTGAGTTTAATCTTTGGTAAAATAGTTTGACGCGCGTGTGTCATCAATTACTGAACTTTGACTCTCATATATGTAACAAAATAAATAAGTACTTTTTCCTCATTATAGGGTTTACCAAAAAACTCGTGCAAAGAAGTTTTAGATTTATGGTGGCCAAGTATTTCATGTTTTGCCGGAATATTGTAAAATCATGACGAAAACACATTGATTCATAAATAATATTGGATACTTAAAATCTACAATATTAAGACTCTAAAATCGGTTAGAGTATTAAAGATTCCGTCTGCTCCTTATAATCGTGGTATCAACACTAAATCAGGGTTATTTTTGCCTGTTAAAATTATATGTCATTATCGGCCAAAGCTGACTGTAATGTTTTCAAATCACTTATTCTATTTAAAAAAAATTAAATCGCTTACAAATCAATAGCTTTGCGTAGTTATGAAATATGTCGGTGAATATTGGGTGGTTTTAATAGCATTGTTTTAGATGAAAAATTATTCGTCATTACATTTAGATTACTCTAAATAACAAAAAAAAAGTTAAACGTAAAAGGACGATACTTCTAAGTTACCCAAATTCTAATCAAGCAGGCCAATTAAATGAGGCCCGAATGGCCTAATCTTTTGGCATGCATTCATAGATTTAGATTTTTTTTACCAAAATTGTGGTAGATAAATGAATTTTTATATTGTTATTAAACCAAGATTATTATCTTAATTTATAGTAACAGTGGATAAACATTTTCGAGAAAGGAATGTGGAAGTCTGCATTTACATGGCTTATGATCTGTCATTGGCTGGTTGAAGTTGTCGAGAAAAGTAAGAATAGGTTTGTGGTTCCGTGGCTAGTGTCTCGGATTCACAGATCAAAAGTCGAATCCCACTTTTCCCCAACTTGATTCCCATTTCTTCATAGTGAATTATTTACATCTCGTTAAAACTGGCCTTCGAAATTAAGTGTTTGGGTAAATTATAAGAACGCAAATAATTTAAAGAAGAAATATTGATGTAATCGGGTGTAGTAAAGTCAATTATATGTCTAGCTAAAAACAGCCAGACCGCTTTTATAAAAAAAATGTTTTAATCACCTTCTGAAAATTATGTCCATCAAAAAACGGCATTTGACAATTCGCAGAAAACACCCACAGCACTAGAAAATCTTAAGGAATTTTAAAAATCATTTCAACTGGTTAAATACATAACTAAATTATTGTTTGTAATGTTAAAAAAAATACCAATATATTCCTTGTTTATCATTTGTTAAAGTCAAAAACATTCCAACTGTTGTATAAATTTGCTTATTAACTCTTTTCACAAAGGTGCTATTATTTCAGTTTTACTTTCAATTATTCTCCCCTTGAAAAAAAATGGCCACATTACGCACTGTGTAACATTCATTATTCCCATTTCTTAAACTCTTCCATCTTTTGAAAGCATCCACCACATACCTGAATCCGTTTTAAAGACTAAATGTCTTTCTTCGGATTCACTCATACAAGCAATCGATTTTTTTTTTTCATTGTGATTTTATTATATTTCTTCCTCTACTAATCAAATTCAGTAAAAAAAAGTGCGAACAAATATTGATATTTACAACTTTCGATGTCCCTTTCACTGTCACTCTAAAACACCCCCTCATCGGCAGGGACAAGGGGAAGTATAAATAAAATAATTTAATAAATCCTTCACCCTTTTATGTCGACAGTGATAGGAATCGCTAATTTTTACTCCCTGGAGCACCAAAACGCCTCAGGTGACACTCAAGGCCAGTCACCGACAGCTCACCCAAAAACAGCAGACTTATCCAAAGACAACTGGTTGCAAACCAACTTTTGCCACCACTCATACCTATTCAAACTGAATTATTGAAGAATTTTACCTCATCAAGCGAAAGCGATAAATGAGACGTACATTCAGTGCTCAGGGAAGTCCTTAGCAAAAGTTGTCCACTGACAGGGGCACCCGCAATCAAAAAACTCACACAGGTGGAGGAGTTGAAAAAATGTGTATGTTGAAACATTGGCAGATTGGTAAATGTTACACAACGTGTAAAGTGGACACTTAAACTAGCCAATGATAAGTTGTAAACCCTGTAAATGCTTAAACTTTCATATTCTCTTCTCAACAATGTTTTTCTGTTGCAATAAATGTGTATCTAAATTACTCCCTGGGGAGGGAAAATCTAGCTTGTTTACAAACATTTGAACATACACAAAGCATTGTCAATATTATTATTGTAAAGTGATTCCTTTGTATTGTGAGTTATGATACCTCTTTTTTCACATTTAGTTTATATTTTAAAATAAAAATAAAAAGGTCAAGGAATAATTGTATAACGAAAGAAGGACCAGAAAGTAAATCGACCAAATAGAATTACGATATCCTAAAATAAGCCTTTTTACGAATAAACAAAGTGCTTGTCTCGATCATCAAGATAGTCGGTACGAGTCCTTACGCGGGCCAAATGAGGCATTAAAATTTCAGCAACGTACCCTCCAGCGTATAAGTTAAAAGTTGTCTTCATAAGGTCCCAATCTACCGGCTAGATCTTAGACCATTTCCTTTTTATCTGTTTTTCTATCTCTCCGCTCCACCGTTTCCTGCGCCCCCGCCCACACCCACCCCGGCAGCCACCCGCCCGCACCCCCACGATACTGAAAGTCAGGCATGGGACTGGAACTAGCGAGGTTAAGGTGCTATTGCATACTGAATGGGTGATAAAAATATTCACTGCTTTACGTGTTATTGTCTCATAGGGCAACAAGACCGAGGCTAATATAACCAAAACTGTTTCGGAACATATACGTGAAACTTTTCCCACATTCTCGTGCTGCCAGAGAGGGCTGTAAACTTATTTTGGAATGAAATTAAAAAAACGTGTGTCTTGTTTGATTGCATAAATCGATAAATTATCTGTGTCCGGGTGGATAAAGAATACAATTCTCTGTATGAAATAGACCCAAAATCTTGGACAAGTGTTTTCGACTTGACGACTACTCTCAAATTGGTAAAAATCGTTCAAAGATAAATTGACTGAAGAAATGTCCGTCTCATAGTGTATTGATTGGAGTATTCACCTACCACGATTGAGGTTCTGAGTTCAATTCCTGGGACGGTTAAAATGAAATGTTTGTTCATAAGGTGACTTTACACTGCAATCTTTTATTTGCCCTGGGCTAGCACCTGAGGCGTACGACTAATTACCTTACCTTCCAGTAACACATGATCCAGATACACTGCATATACTTAAAATACTGTACTAGAGTAGTGCATTGGTAAACTAATGAGTGCTCTATGCACCAGTAAAACGTGGGAATTGTGGTTTGATGATGATGGTGATTTATTTCAAATAACTGTTTCTCACAAAACTTCACAAAATTACTATATTGCTTACTTACTGTTTTCCCACATTCTCCTGCCAATCAGAGAGCGATATAACCTAATTTGGGAATAAAACAAAGAATCGTTTTCATCATCCCTCTTTCCACACCCACATGTTCAAAGGGCACTTCATTTGTAAAACGAATGCAGATTGTTTTATTATGTGAAATATTAAGTCAGTCTCGGGTTCAGTTTCAGATCTCAGAACTATAGCAGTTTGAAGAACCTTTTTATTTTTTTATAATTAAGAAATATATTCGTTCCTGTGATAACTCGCTATTAGAAATTAAAAGTTGGGTTCGAACCTCGAATCTCTGATCCGTGAGTAGGCAACGCTTGCCAGCGACCACAGCCCGATCCTAAAACCCCTTCATTTCACTTCCACTCGCCAGGAATCGAACCCGGGACCTCTAGAATAGTAGACAAACACGCCAACAACTAAACAATCATGCGAAATTCTCCACTTGATTTCCTTTGCCTGGATTTTTACCTGACAGAAGATACTGAGCCGAAATAATGATACAAAATCATTAGATTTTTTTTATTGTGCTCCCTTTTATAATAATCCATTGGTAATATTACCGTTTCAAAAAATTCACTTGTGCTATTCTTTTAGCTCAAAAATAATATAACTTTTGACCATGTTTTGTAAAATAAAAATTAGCGATTTATCGTTTAATTTTGTAAGTTAATAGAGATCACATGAAATTCATTCATAGGTATTTATTTCCTGATTCGCATTCAGTGGTGCACAGGGCACAGCATTTGAATTCCACATGCAGAATATCCTGACACATGAGAGTGAAAGTGATACGGTTTTATACTCCAGATCCAGTTCAGTGACTATAAGATTTATTGAGGGAAATTCATTACATTTTATAGTTTATTGTGCTTCCATAGGAGCGAAGGTTTGTAAGGTCACTGTTATAAATTTGGTTATTTTTTGGGTAATAATGTGTGTTGGATTTGTTCTGACGTTTCGGCTGCCATTGCAGGGGCCATCTTTATCCTGAAGATGGTTCTTGCAATGGCAGCCGAAACATGGGAACAAATCCAACACACACGGTATCACCCAAAAGACAAACTTATTTTGAGTGTTTCAAATATAAAAAAATACGTATATCTTGACAGAAAAAAAAAACATTGTTTAAACATAACGCTGCTTAAATTCAAAACGACAACAAATCAAAACCCCAAAATTTCGTTTTTCATTGTAAAAATCAGATTTAAACCGGTAATGTTTTTCTTACAGAAAAGACACCCAAGGATTTTGTTTTAAAAATTACCCAAATCATACAATAGCCCTTTTGGCATTTTGCGTTTCAAAGGCAAATTTCAGAGCTTTCTGGGTGATAGTGAGTACTCGATAATTAGATACATACTTCTTTAAAAAATAAATTTATTGATATTAATAACAAAAATAAAATTAGTAAGATTATAAAAAAAGCAAAAATTACATTTTTGTCTCTTTTGAATTGAACCAGCGATTTGATCTCAAACAAATATATATTTTTGAGTTTTAATCCAAGTTTATTATGAACGGTTATTATAATGCAGTTTTGAATGAAAAATATGGTGAATCATTTTTAAATAAATACTGTTTGACTTTATGAGAAAAAATGAAATGTATCCTGTAAGATGCATTGCCAAGAAAAGGGTGGAAGAGAAACATTTTTTTTTAAAACTTCCAGCTAATTATTGCAGAAAGCAGTAAGTAATATATTTGCGTAAGAAACAAGAAATAGTCACCCATCACCCAAGGAAAGTAAAGTTGTTACCTCGTTTACAAAACATGAGCACTACATGAGTTTGGAGTTTTGCGCGGGACGGAACCGTAAAAAGCCACTTAAAATAAAAGTAAATGTCTAGTGGGCAATGGGAGAAATTTACGACCGATACCTTCCCCATTCAGGCTCCTTTGCATCTTTCACAACTTCGGGGGGATGTTATTCCGAACACGATTTTTTCATTCCGCCCTGTCGCGCCCTCTACCGAAAAGGGCAATATGTAAGTTTATCTCAATCTATCTTTATTTCTTTATTTTACCCTTGTCTCCTTTCGCTTTATCCCGCAGGTATATCTTCATGCCGGAGCCCCGTACGTGGTGAGATTCGGGAATAACTGCTAAATAAATTATCTTATTTGCCGTTTTGACGGCAAATGTATTAAGAAGAATTTACTGTCACCTTAAGCCTCGCCGCTAGCTAAGCGGAGAAATAACCGTGAAATATGTCGAAGCGAGACTTGGCTCGAGCTCGGCGGTTACCGGTTACTAGTAACTAACAAACACTTAATATCCCCACATAAAGTGACGATTTCTATCAGTCTTATTTGCTGTGTTGATGTTTTCTTTTAAGTAGTTTGCCAATTTGCCAAAATTTCTAAATGTAGTTGGTTATATTTTCAAAAAATTGTAATTACAACTTATAAGTATGTCCAAACGTTTTTAGAAAGGCTGGGTTTCCTCCCTATGGAACCATTAAGATCTCAATTTGAAGCAATAGAAAGAGAAAACATTGTTGAGAAGGGAATATGGAAGTCCAGATGCCAAGACTAGAAAATCCAGCACGTCTACGAACATTTGGACATACTCAATTCATTGTTGACTAAGCCGACTAGACAGGATTAAAACAGTGTTTTTAGGCGTTGCGTTAGTGAAATAATTCAGCAAGATAGATCTCACCCACATCTAAAAAGGTTTCAGCTCGTTGACTTCACAAAAGTAACAGAAGGAAGAGTAGAGGTAATGTAGATGTTTAAACAAAAGCAGAATGGTGAATGTTACACATTGCGTAAAGTGTCCTCTTAAATCTACCAATTTATTTATTTATTTATTAGTTTATACATACATTGTTACAAAAATGACACAAAAAACACTCTCGCAAATTCTGCTTGTTCTAGGAGTAGGCTCAGTATATGAAGGGTCGGCAAGCCAGAAATATTAGTATACCTAATGTTGCGATCGGTTCCTATATAGGCAAACGCCTGTTCTAAGAAACCGATTTGTTGCGGCAAATATGGTTTTCGAATATGTTTCCTATAAATAAAAATAATATTGAAGAAATAGAAAATTAGTTATGGCCCAAAAGAGAAGAAAAGAAAAAAAAAGTACAGTTTACATTAAATGTAAAAATAAAATTAAATATATACACATACACGCATACATACTACTAACATACATATATACATACATACATATATATACACATATACATACATATATATATACACACATACATCATAATATATGTGCACATGCAAAAATACAATAAATTTATAAATGATTCAATGGGATAGCATAATATTTGGATTACTATCCTCAATAAATTCTTAGACTTCTTACTTCCAATGTCTGTTAACCAAATTGTTATTTTTTTTTTAGTAATGATAATTTATCAGATTTCCAAAAACACGATATCAGGTTGTACAGTTTAGGTCCGTTATATAGAAATGATTTTTGGAATACCGCTGTACGTGCTATTGGAATCACCAATGATAGAACATAAGCCCTGTAAATGCCTAGACTTTCATATTTCCTTCTCAAAAATGTTTTCCCACTCTGTTGCGTCAAATTAAGCTATTGATAACATTAAAATAATATGTTTAAAAAAATTAAATGAAGGGTGCGGCTGAACTTAGCTTGAACACGCGCTGTGGTTTCTTCGGGTGAGCCTTAACCTATGTTGCCTTCTCTTCCCTCCTGCGGGCTCCAGCCGCACCGCGTTGTCCTGAAAGGCCGATATTAACAACTTTTCAGGTTTATTCGGCGGTCCTTAAGGACGCGTGGTTAACATGGGAGGTGACAAAGTGCTGGCTGGCCATAGGATCTCCTGAAGGCTTCTGGTGATATCCGCATGCTCCACTTAGAATCGTTTGTGGAAAAGAAGAAGAAAAGTATGTGTTGGATTTGTTCCAACAACAAATCCAACACACACGGTATCACCCAAAAAAAAACACATTGATAACAGTGACCGTGAAAACCTTCGCACCTATTGAAAAAGAAAAATAAATTTAAAAAAATATTAACTACAATACTTTGTAAGAAAGTGAAAAATATATTTATTTTATTTTATTTTATTCAAATTCATTTTATTTTATTTCATATGGTTCTCTTATATTTGTTTTATATTAATTTAGTTGTTTAATTTACCGTTATTTTATTTTAATTTATTTTATTTAACTTTATATGTTGTGGTTTTATTATGCTCCTTCAAAACAATATGACAGAGTCAATCTGTGAAGTTGGCAGATTTAATTACTTGTTATAAATTACCTTAATATGTTGTAAAGACGATAAATTAATCATGATTTTTTTTCATTTACGAGTAAGAAAAAAACATGCTCTTGAAAAAAAAATTGCATAATGCAAAGTGATATTTCATTGTCATAGTATCAGAACTATCAAAATAAAACTAGTTTGGACTTAATATTATGTATCTTTTTTGGGTGATACCGTGTATGATGGATTTGATCCGACGTTTCGGCTACCATTGCAGGAGCCATCTTCAGGGAAAACTGTGTGAGGATGGCTCCTGCAATGGTAACCGAAACGTCGGATCAAATCCAACATACACGGTATCACCCAAAAAAGATACATAATATTGATAACAGTGACCGTGAAAACCTTCGCACCTATTTAGTTTGGACTTAATTACCTAAATTTGTACCTTCCTTTATGGTTTAAATGGGTTTTATAAATTTACACTATGGTCGTTTTTTTATTAACGATTCCATCTGAAAGATATTTATTTACGTATTTATTCGTTAAGTTTTGTTGGTAAAAACAATAAGTAAAACATAAATTATTTCATTTTGGAAAGATCAATATTAGGAAAAACATATCTGCCCCCCTGACATGCCTATATATATATATCTTAGTTATCATTGATCCAAATGGTGTTAGATGAACAAATGTCTAACATACATATTTAAATAAATAAAATAGACATCTTTGACAGTTTCTCTCTTTCGGGGGAACGATATTTTATATTGTTGTTATTTTTTTTGTACAATTATTTTCAACAATGTGTGTATCGACTAGGAAATCTATCCAAAATAAATTAATTCGTTTTGTAATCTGCTATTACTCACATCATGTCTTGTTAAAGTAAATCCCCATTCACAAAATTTGTATGAATTGATGCACGTGGATGTATGAGAGCTCCTACTCAGTTGGAGGTGGACGGAAGAAAACGATGATATGATTTGATAATTGATTATTACATGTCGTACGAGAATAGAGAGAGTAAAAGAAAGGGTAGCTGCATAGACTTTTTACGTTGAGTGAACTGAGCACTGAACTAACGACCTACATATTGTAACTAAGAATATTACAAGTTATGAATACTATAGTTCAGGGTTCACTTTACTTCCTATTGGGAACTTGATTTCGTAATCTACTTCCTTGGTTGTAAGCAGATTAATATACACCGCAAGACAAAAAAAATTACGAGTTTACCTGCTACCGCGCCCCTTGACTTTACTGAACCCTTTTTCTAAGAAATCCTTTATCGATACCTCTTTCTTTTGTTTAATAAATTAAGGACACTATGTGTCACCTTTCTACAATATTTACATTTTAAAATGTCTCAACAGTCTTGTTTTACCCGCGTTTGAGTGAACATAACACAACAATCATGGAAAGTGCAAAGCAAATGTCGATTGCGATAAAATCCAAAATAATCACATTGTCGCAAGAAAACATATCTAATTGTGAAATATCTCGTCGAGTTGGGTATTCAGAAGGTGCAGTGAGGTTTTTATTTAAAAAAATCCAAGAAACTGGATCCATAGAACGGAAAAAAGGAAGCGGACGGGGGCGCGTGACATCTGCCCGAGATGATCGCTTAATAAAAAAAAATGTTATGCGCGATCGATTTTTAACGGCACCTGAAATACACGCAGAGGTGCAGTCTACCAGCACATCAACATTTTCAGTAAAAACAGTGTCCAGGCGGCTGTTGGAGCATGGTTTCCAAGCACGGAGTCCCGCAAAGAAACCATTACTCACGGACAAAATGAAGAAGGCTAGACTGGATTGGGCGAAAGAGCACCAGAATTGGACCTTGGAGGATTGGCAAAATGTTGTTTTCTCTGATGAATCAAAATTCAACCTTTTTGGTCCAGACGGCAGAAAGATAGTTCGACGAAAACGTGAGGAAAGATATCATCCGTCGTGCGTCACTCGAACCGTTAAACATTCACCCTACGTGATGATTTGGGGGTGCATGACAGCATACGGTTTAGGACCTCTAAATTTTGTACAGGGTACGATGAATGCCATTCAGTACAAAAAAGTGTTGAAAAAACATATTATTCCAACAATCGAGGACATTACGCAGTATACCGCGGACCCAATTTTTCAGGACGATTCTGCGCCGTGCCATAGAGCCCGCACTGTGAGTACAAATATATATATTTTTAAATGCATTTTGTGACCA
>NW_028278398.1:900000-1004889 GCF_059751315.1 Micrasema longulum
GGGTGTCACTTTTAACATAATTGAAATCGGTGGTGACTTTGTCATCATGTACTTTGTTATCGTTATTTTTCAGAGACAAGGGAATCATCTGTTTTAGTTTCGATAATTATTGAGAATTTTAATTGTTTTAATTTGGTTTAATATATATTTTAGCTGCATGAATGGTTTTTTATACCCTTTTCTTGAAAACCATCCAAAATCAATAACCCTTAGTCATATATACTAGATATCCCCTAAGCATTTGCTTATACTTCGACGGATTGTTTTCTGAGATATGTGTTTAATATCATTGAAATCGGTGTTGATTTAAACATCAATTTTAAACATGGATTACATTTTACTTAGTCGATATTTTTTTGCTAACGCGACTTCACTGTGTTCTTATATATTGGAAATTCCTTTTTTTTATCTTTCTACCCTCAACGGTTTTTAGCAGCTGTAAGCATTTAAAGCTTTCTTTAGAGTTTCACCGATTGTGTGTGTTCTTTGTGAATTTAGCATTTTATTTTGGAAGTTCAAAGCACGGTTACTGCACGGTGTGCTCCTCTAGTACTAAGTTATTTTTTAAAATGATTTATTAGTTTGCTTTTGATGACTTTTCGAGGACGGTCACAATAAGTCGGATGGTTTTTAAACGAAGTTCCTCGTTGCCGACTTTGATGGAGCTAGAATAGTTGCACTTATTACACAATTGAGGTCTAGACTCCCCATTAATTTCTATTGAAAACAGCCTTATTTAATATAATCGCCGTCATCTTTTCGTATCGGTGGCATTTTCCTAAAAATAAAATAAATATTATATTTTCACCCATTCGTACGTCCTACATTCACAAGCGTAGTTTTAATTCTGACACACTGGTCAAATATTTAAAAATCCATAGTATAAGAATGAATATAAATTAAAATATGACACATAACAGTTCAAATGACAAACCTCTAGAATTGGGTACAAACTAAATTTCAACTAAAAACATAAAAAAACTTAACGTGCAGATTCCGTACTAACAAACAATAAAGCTTTTATTTTACTTACGTATTAAAAGCAGAATGTGTTGTTTTATAAACCTTTGTAGTTTCCAATGCTTTTTGCCCAAGTTTTGCTGTCAATATTGAAAACTGACTAAGAACAAGCAACCACTCACAACCACGAATAAAGAACGACTAAAACGAAAGACAAACGGAGCTCGAAGCGCGTCACTCGCTGCACTGTGCACGCCCCGCCCCGCCCCGCGTTCCGCAGACGTGTGCAGATTATTAGACTCAATCACAAATTTGCATGTTTTTCATATTAGAAAGTAATCTTCACACCTGTTTTGTAATTAATTCATTTCATTGATTTTCAAAAGTTAATTACTCGTACGGCTGTTATGTAGAGAGAATCGTGTGATGACTTCGCAGACTGCTTTCGTTGGTGGGTGTTTTCGGGGACCACCGGTTAAGAACCACTGCTCTTAATAAAGAAAGCGTGACCACCAATCGAGTATTACTACTCGGGAGGAATATTGGACTTACAAAATTTACAGATATTTTTTTTTCAAAGACTCTGATAATGCTTATAAAAGCTCCATTTATCAATAACTTCAACCATAAACTTCATTTGCAAAATTTTGATTTTCAAAATCGCCATTTTATTGTGCTTGGTTGAATTTAGTCTCACGACTTCACTTAACAGTACACCGCTCACCACGATCGTGCATTCATTTCAGATAAAGAAATGTTATCTATGCTTCTTTCCCTTCTCGCGTAAATTGTGCTCTGTTTTTTCGGCGTATGTATTGACGTATTTCTGCACTTACGCACAATGCATCGTAAAATATTGTTCAAATGATAAATCACAGCTCGAAACAATGTTTAACAAGTGCAAATACGCTTCGTTGCAAACGAACGTCCCCAGTAGCTAGTAGCTAGTGGCTAGCTGCAAGGCACAGTCAAATGGGGAAACATTCACTTTGAGCAGGGTATATAGGGGTCAAAGTACCAATGAATGACCGTTTAAGGTTCAGCTTGTGGTGAAATCCACATTAAAAGTATAAATTTCATTATTTAAGCGTACAAAATAAAAGAAAACAATAAAAAACACGTTAATTTGTCTAAGTAGCTTTACTTTTTTATTGAAATACGAGTAATACAATTATATTGAATATTACTCTAAAACAAAAGCAGAATCACCAGTGAATGACCAATACTACCACAGTAAAAATAATACTCAGATTCAGTTACATAATAACATTATAAAACACCCTAACACATTAGAATATGGATATATTCCAAGAATTGCATAAAAAATAGTATCAAATAAAACACTTACCACACCTTTCCTTATAAAAACACTATCAATCTCAGAACAATAACGGGAAGACGCGCTATTACCTTTTGACAACTCACAGTTCAAAACTGATAGATTTGTTTCTTACCAAAAGATGTGTCCGCCTACTGCTTTTGTTATAGTTTCTAGTTTTCTTGAATGGACACATGTAGCAATTCTTATTATATTGTGTTTTATTAACCAATGGTCATTTACTGGGGAGTGGTCATTTACTGGTGCTTTAACCCTATATATATTTCATGTTTCTCCATATCTAATTTAAGGAATCTGTTTTCGATGGTAAAAATAAAATGTAAATAAAGTATAAAATATGTGTGTAAATCTGTATACTAAATAAGTATATATGTATGAAAATAAATATAAAACAAACTCGATCTCTAATCACGAGTTTTCACTCTACTAGAGAGGTAGAAACGTTATTATGAATTATGTATGTACCAAGCATTTTGTAATTTTATACACATTTTCTCAAAATATTTGGAACAAAGTTGGAAATCTCTCGCAATTTTCAACTGTTTTTTTCCCAAACCATAATATATATTATAAAACACGCTTTAAAAGCAAATTGTATTAAATATAACTTTATTTCGAGTAAGAATTCAAGAAATTTGTATTTCAATTGTAAAAAAATATCAGTTTCTGACTAAAATGTTAGTTTAATGATAATTGTTGGTTTTTTTGTGTTTGTAGTTCTGTTTTTTAGATTATTACCAACTTCGTACAAGTAATATCTATTTTTTTATAATAAAAAAAACAATATTACTTTTTCGGATCGTTGTTCTCAGTATTGTTATTGTATAAATCAACTCTATTTAACCATTTCAAAGATGATGAACGGTAATTTACATTTTTTAGATTATAGTGCTTTCTATGTTTACTTTTATATGGGTACTATTGTGTACCATATTTACGTGTATACTTATTTTTTAAATTACTTTAACTGTCATTATTATTTCTATTTTATTTTTTTGAGACAAAAGAATTTTATTGTATTTAATATACTTGTATTTTGTACCTTTAAAAGAGAAATGTATATAAATTCTTTTCCTCTTAAAATTTTATCTGCACACATTGTTTAATTATTTGTTTATTTCTAAATATGTTCTTTATACAAAACTCCTGTGTTATATATATAGTATTTATGTAAAATGATACTTTTTAATTTGATTTTTAAGTTTTTTACATTATATTGAAATGTTTGTATTAATTTTAATATGTTTTTTAAGGTAAAAGGCACTGCGTGTCGTGTATATTAATAAATAAATAAATAAATAATGTGTTATTATTTTTTCTAATTCACTATTTTTTTCGTGTTAATTATTATGGCTTAATGTGGGCACAGCATAATAAGTTCGTGAATATATTATGTAAAATTGATGTATCTTAATTTGAAATGAATAAAAAATTAAATATAAAAAAATCTACAAGCATGGTGCTATAGCGAATCTATGTAATGTATTGTGATTTCTGTTTTTGAAAATAAAAATAGTTTTTGTAAAATCTTTGAAAGAACTTTTATTTCTGCACATTATTTTCGGAAACCTTGGACCTACTCTCGACTTGATTTTAGATACGATATTTTTGCTGGTGAACCTCAGCTTTCCTGGAAGAATATCGAAATAGGGACGGGTTGTGGTTCCATAGATGGAGTCGCAGAATCCGTATCAAGAATTCCGAGGTTCGTACTCTGCTCTACCACAACTTGTTTCCAATTTTCTTATTTACTTTTATTTATTTCTTTTGCTTAAAGGAAATGGCTCCAATATTGAAATATTTAAGTATATCAAAAGAATACAAGTACACTTTTTTTTTAAAACTGTTGTTTGTGGTTGTAAGTATGCTATTAAGTATTTATATCATAAGCTATGCCATTAAGTATTTATATCCCTGGGCAAATATTGTATTTATTTATTTAACAATACATATACAATTTATATACATATAAGGGCGGGCATATTGCCTTAAGGCAATTTTTTCCTACCCACCCAAAACGTTTAGTTTGAGAAAATTACAAGTACATGGACATATTGAATTTAAAAAATTTGTACAGAATTAAAAACAAAGATTAAGAAAATATATATATATAAAATTAACACTTTACTACTAAGAGAGGAGAGGGGATGGGAAGGAAAGAAGAAGGATAAAGGAACAATTTTAATATTTAGATATTGACATTTCAATCTTGACTTAAATGTAAATAAAGTTAACAATAACATTAGTGGATAGATAATTCTATAATCAAGCAGCTACTACAGTGAAAGAGGAGGCAAGAAAATTAGAGCGATGAAAGGGTATTAAAAGGATTCTCTCGTCACTAGAACGAAGAGATTGTCCGTGTTGTGATAGAGGTTGGAAGAGCTCTCTCAGATAAACAGGCGAAGTGGGATTGGGAAGTGATAGAATGTGAATGTTTCTTCTATGCCTGATACTGAGCCAGTGTAGTTGCGTGCGATATTCGGTTATGTGGTCGAATTTGCGAAGATCAAAGATATAACGTATACAAACATTCTGCAATCGTTCTAACTTATCAAGTAATTCAGAGTTAGCATCTGGATATCATACATCCGCATAGTCAAGGAGTGGAAGAAGTAAGCTCTGGACTAATGTTTGCTTAACATTATTGGCAAGAAATTCTGTACTCTTTTAAGTGAGTGCAAACTGCTTTAAAGTTTACGACTAACTTCGTTAACCTGATCGTGCCACCCTAAATGCTTATGAATGTACTTAGTATCCCTAATAAATTAAGATATTATTTTTGTGGTGGGATTAAAAAAACAAGTTATTTATTTATTTATTTATTATATATACGGCCTAAGCCAATTACAACAGTTACATGAAGAAACATAAATGCAAGAAACTGAACAAAAAGAACATAAAACTATTTAGCAAAGACAAACAAGGGCAAAACAATAATTGTATACAATATATTCATAAAAACGAAAGACCTAAGATTTCGAGCTAAACCATGCCAATCCAGCTTCATCCCACACTGTTTAGTCGCGAAGAGATCTACAAAAAGCTGGAAGATCTATCCCTAAGAATTCCAAGTCGTGTGATGAATTGACTAATCTACACATTCTGGACATTGGGTCATAAAAACCAAACTTGCTCTTAGAAGATTTTATAAATAGCAGATTTTGACTTCTGGTGACACGGTTGGGAACATGAAAAGAAATTGATCGCAACAGAGATGGGACATCACTTAAAACATTAAGTATTTTGAAAATGCATATAAGGTCCATCACAGTTCTACGTCTCTCCAATGAAGACAGATTAAGAGATTGCTCTATTTCAAAATAGGAATAATAACCCCACTGTAATCCGAGCAACCATGCCACTTTTCTTAGAAAACGGTGTTGTACAGACTCGATATGGTCAATATGAGTCCTGTAGAATGGAGACCAAATAGGAGAAGCGTATTCTAGATGGGGTCGAACTAGTGAGCAATAAAGAGTTTTGATGGTATTCATATTTTTGAAGTCCGCCGTCACTCTATTGATTAAACCGAGAAGTTTGAGAGATTTGTTTACAATATTATCAATGTGTTCACGATAGGAGAGATTAGTATCTAAAGTAATGCCAAGATCCTTTATTGACGAAACCATTGAAAGGGAAGTATTTTTTAGTTTGTAGTTGAATTGTATAGGTTTTTTTCGTCGCGAGAAAGATATTATTTTACATTTGTCACTGTTAAGTTGAAAACAATTGATGTCGCACCATTCATTAAAACAATTAATATCATGTTGAAAAAGAAGACAATCATGAGAAGTTATGAGAAACTTCAGCCCTTCGGAAGATTGGATACAAAAATGTTTTCTTACTAGTGGTTAAAATTGAAGCGTTGAATTGTACGGTAAAGTTGCTTAAAAATGCATGAAATAAAAATACTTGAATAAAAACGACCTACTTTGGACAACGTCACTAGTTCACACGAATCAACTAATAATAAGAGAGTAGAGAAAGATTTCCGGTTAACAGTAAGTTAACGGACCGATCGGCAGAACTTTCCGAGAAGAAGCGGAAGAGAACTTGAAACTTCACTCGAGGAGTAATTTCAGAATTAAAAAATCATTACGCTCATAATACGATACACATTTTTTTTTTAAATTTGGGCTTAGTACAATAGTTTATTAACAAGTAACATAAAAAAACATAAAAAAAACCACGGAACTTACTCATTATTTAGAAATATACTATATTTAATATCTTGTGCACAATCATTTTGCTTTTTTTCATACAGCCAACTGATTTTTGGCCAAGGTCAGAATCTATTTTGGCACTTTCTTTAATACGTATTTTATTAATTTTTGTTTTGTTGTCGGATTTCTTAGATACACGTTTTTAAATACTGTTTTTTTTGTTACGTCTTCTGAGTACTTTTTTACGGCTTCAAAACGTGGACACTCACCTAAAACACTTTTTTAAAGATCAAAGCCTTCGAAATGTGGTGCTACAGGAGGATATTAAAAATCTCCCGGGTGGACAGAGTCCGAAACGATGACTTTCTCTGACGGATGAAAAAAAAGAGGTACTGAAGACCATAAAGAAAAGAAAACTTAAATACTTCGGGCATGTGATGAGAGGTAAAAAAAAACACAATTCGGGAGATAAAAAAATGACGTAGTTTAATCTAATAAAATACAATAAAATGTAACTAACCTGCCGGAAAAGGTAAACGCAGTAAGTCATCAAATAGTATGTTCCATAGTGATGGCCCCAGGATAGAACCCTGTGGACAACCCATGGTCGTCGTTTTACACATGGTTATGGATCCGTGGACCACAGAGATGGATCTATCACTAAGGTAGCTCCGGATGATCCCGAAAAGTTCCTTCGGACAACCTATGGATTTTAATTTCGTCAATACCATTGGCCACCAGGCGTTGTCAAATGCACCAGAGATATCGAGAAATATCCCACAGGCAAATCTTGCCCGGCAATCATCTCTCCATTTGCTGGCACGGAGTATGGCATCCTCCGTAGACCTGGCACTAGTCAAACCGTACTGCTTTGGAGAGGGAGCAGAGAGCCAGCCTTCCAACGTATTTCTAATGAGATTTTCAAGAACTTTACCGAGAGCTGGGAGGAGCGTTATTGGCCTGTAAGCCTTGGGATTAGATTCCTCTTTATCGTTACCCCTCGGGATGATTCGCAGCAAACCTACTTTCCAAACTTTTGGGAATATCCCTGCTTTTAGACATAAACTCATCAGAGTTGTGAATTCACGCCTGGCAAAGTACCATACGTTTCTCACAATTTCTCCGTTAACTCTGTCAATACCAGGTGCCTTTTTTGGTCCGAGGGATTTTATGATTTGTTGTGGAATCAGTGAATCTAAAAGAGCCTTCAAGGTAGAGTCGATAGTGGAGGTAGTTAAATTACCAACAATCACGTTGTTTAAATATTTGTCTGAGCCTTTTCTATTCTTATTTAGTACACTGGTTAGGCTCCAAGGATCTGCGTTGCCCATCTCAGTGATTCACTTTCTCCAATTCGTTTGCTTAGCTTTTAAAATGGCAGCACGATAGGCGCGCCTCGCAATATTTTCTTTATAGAAATGTATTCACGTATCTTCTCTCTGAATTATAGCACTAGAGAAATGTTTTTTTTACAACAACAACAACAACAACAACAAATTATCACGCCACTTCCCTGTAAGGGTAGTCAGAGAGGATAGAAGGCCACATCATTCTATATTTGCATTCAGATC
Source organism: Micrasema longulum (assembly GCF_059751315.1). NCBI lineage: Eukaryota > Metazoa > Arthropoda > Insecta > Trichoptera > Brachycentridae > Micrasema > Micrasema longulum. The sequence continues at coordinate 908,037 of NW_028278398.1, forward strand.
TCGCTTTCTCTGTGTTCATAGATCTTCTCATGCACGCGCACCGATTAATCCGACTTTTGCCATATCCATCTTCAAGTATTTGTTGGATTTGGTCATGAAATATCTTTCTCGGTCTTCCTCTATTTCTGCATCCATGAACATTCGCATTGTATATTTTTTAGCCGTTCTTTCGTTGTCCATTCGCTCTACATGTTCAAACCAGCGCAGAGCTCTTTTTTACACATTATAGATATTTACCATTGGCGTGTTCCTATATTGTTTCGTTTTTAAAAAAATAGTAATTATGGGAACTAGAATTATCCAAACCCGTAAAAAATCACCGTTTTATCTGCTGTCTTCGGGCGCGCGGCGAAATTTTATTCTGATACTCTGTCTAAAAAAATATTAAAAACTGTTCAGTTTTGAGGTGCGGAAAACGGTAAAGCGAAACGTCGATTTCGTCTATTCTAACAAAATATCTGACATGCAGTTTATTAAGTTAGTCTTCTTTGTTTATTCTCAAATGTAAAAATATTTTTTAAAAACTCAATCATTGTTAAGTGTCCTCGGCACGGGTCCCCAGTAAAGTCACACTATTTTTATTATTAATTAGTTTTTAATGGAAAAAAATATGAATAAAAACAATGTAAGCTAATAATTGTATAGAGCCATTTACTGACTTTTCTATGTCTATGGGTTTCAAGACGTACCCGTACTTTCGCCAGGACACTATTGACACCAAAATGCAAATCCCACTTAACTTCATCATAGTTGTTGTTGAGAAGTAGGCGAGGTGTGAAGAAATGCATCGTCCCGAGGAGGATAATTTGCGCAATGGGTTGCGCAACTCCTCCAACTGCGGCTTGACGCGGCGCTGGAACTGAGGCCGCGATTACAATAGGAAGCGGAGAAGTCACACTTTCACCATGATAGTATAGTTGAAGATACATACACAAGATACACTACCGAGACCACACCTTTAAGCTTTGGGTAGGTACATCGAAATGTAACAAGGGGAGGCGTACGCCACGGTACGCATATCTAGTCACTAAAGTGACATATCTTCATTATGACGTCAAAGTTGAAGATAAATTATCTCGAGCAATTACAAAGATACACTACTGACCCCCCCACATTCAAGTTTTAAGGCAAGTACATCGGTTTGAGCCGACAGGTCTAGTACCTCGCTGTACACGTGTACACTCATAAAAAGTGACAAATATTTTTTCTGCTCATCAGTTTTTGCTATAATTACAATTTATCAAATGTTTTAATCATTCTGAGTTGGCCAAGTTTTTTCTTAAAAGTGTATTTCTAATATAATTAAATAAATTTTAAAGACGGATTCATTCTGATATAACCACTGAATATATAAATATCTGTGGAGATAACTGTCAGTTTAAAAAAAGGAACGGCTAAATCCACAAATAATGTGGTGATATTCTGCCCTATTAACATACATATAAGAACTTTGTGTAAAAATGTTGCCACTATAAAAATAAATTTAGTTATTATATTTTTTCCTTCTGTATTAATCTTCCAGAATGTACGTATCGAGACGTTAAAAGAGCCGGCTTTGTAGTGCTCGGTAGATAAATACAAACAATTGTTAAGCATACCGTCTTAGTAGTTGTCAAAAATCATCTTAAAATCATGTTCTAGCCAAATTTTTTTGCTTGAATTGAGATTTATTCGAGTTTACAATTTAAGCTTTGAAGTGGTCTCTCTTTATCACAGAAGCCTATTTAAGCCTTGGATTAGATCATCTGATGACGATGACGATGACAAGTCAGCAGAACATACCGAGGTAGATAGAGATAGTACAGAAGTTAAGTATTCCGTCTCGGTATGTACCGATAAAGTTAGCCTTTATAATCGCGACCCACATGGAGAGGCTGGCACAGCTAGTAATAAAATGGTGGTCTGGGTAGACGATGGCGCAGTTTTATTGTCGATTTTGTATGTTGAAAGCACTTCACCCGTAGAATTTTATAAATGTTTCGAATTTAAAGTGCCAGGCACTACACGCGTTGTTATTTTTGTGTGGAGTTTGCCAGGAAATGGGAGGCAGGAAGATAGGTAGATATTATTTTCTTATGGGAGTTGGTCGTAACTTACATTTGCACAAAAATATAAAACCAACGTGCTCACAAGACACATGCCGTTAGTAGCCAACACCAATGTGCATAGATATTTTACTTTAGGTATAGGTGACCATTACAATGTTACGTTATACAAATAACGGGCTATATTTGAAGATGCCGGCCTAGTGGTATAATGCAGTACCCTATGCACCATTAGGTGCGGAAAAGGAATAATGATGATATTGAAAACTTATTGAAAGGTTACTTGATTATAAACAGCGGCATTATTTTTCCATATTATTTATGAATAAAATAAACTCCCGGATTACAAGCTACATTTCATCATACATTGTGTAGCCATTGCCTGAATACAGGAGTACTAAGAAAATGTTTCAATGCACCGGTACAAGACCTTAGAGTATATATATATACTCTAAGTACAAGACACTCTTTTTTTAGACATACTACTTTCAATATATCTTCTCTTCAAGACCGTCGAAATAATTCCGACCTTCTAGCCCTATTTAAAATTCTCAACTAACTCTTTGATACGCCTGAACTACTTAGCTCAATAAAATTAAATATCCCAACTAAAAAAAAAGAGAACCTCAGACAAAATTTACTATTTCATACCGATAACTATAGAACTAACTATGGTTTTCATTCCCCTATGCCCAGAATTTTTAGATCTTGAAAACTTCTGAACTTATTGTGTAAATAATCAGCTCATATTAAATACGCTTAAATGCAAAACAATTACCTTTACGAGAATAAAAAATCCGATAGATTATTCGTATTCTCTATCGGGTACAGTCTTGCACCGTGTCCAAGAAATACGAGATCTAGGTGTAGTTCTGGATTCAAAAATGACATTTCAATCACATATTGATAAAATTATTGAAAAAGCAGGTTTTATTATACGCGTATCTAAGCCTTTTAAAAATGATCTAACAATAAAAAATCTTTATTATAGTTATGTAAGAACCCACCTTGAATTTGCGTCTATTATTTGGAATCCACAATACATTACTTATATTGACAGGCTGGATAAAGTACAAAACAAATTTTTAAAACATTCAAATTTCCGATGCTCTCTTATATTTCCAAATCATGACTTATTTGCACGTTTTCACAAACTGATTAACCTTGAAAAAAGGAGAACATTAATCGACCGCACATTCCTCTATAAAATTATTAACAGTCTAGCTGATTCGTCCCAGCTCCTAAATAAAATTCAAATTAACTGTCCATCACGTGCCCTACGAAATCACCGAACCTTTAGAATACCTAGTGTCAATACGAACTATTGCCAGAATTCGTTTTTACACAGATCGTGTTCCACTTTTAACAGCTTTTTTAACCATAAAGATATCTATCATACAGGATTACAATTATTTAAAAATAGTGTATTGAAAACGTTTGAATAAAACACCCGTTGGTCCCTTTTTCTCTTATATCACTCAAATACACACATTAATATTATTATTATAAATCAAATTTCTCTTTTGAAATTTGTATTACTACTAAAATCGCTTTAATGAAATTTTATCGACTTCTCTTGGTTTAAAATCTTCTCCTTACATTGCTTTTTCAAATTTTAAAGATTACTTGCTATACTTGTTATTCCTTTTTTATTTATTTTTTTTTCTTTGCTGCATTGGCATGTTTTTATACTTTTAAACTACTTTTTATTACTTATATTATATATGTAAATGAAATCAATATATTGCTGCTCTTACTATTATGTGTCATTAATTTTGAAGATGTTTTTTAAATTGACCTAAATTTATTGTCTTATATTTCACTTAAAGATTCTTCTCATCATTTCTTTGAATCCCTTAAAATAAATATGTGTATATTTATGTTTTTATGTTATTACTATTTTATTTTATTTTTACATCTGAGCATGTTTTTCATTTTTTATTTCAATTCTTAATTTTTAATTACTCTTGCAAATTTTCTTTATTTTTAATATCATTTAAAATACAAACTATAAACTTTAATATATATTTTTTTCACTTAAATTTTAATTTTTAAACAACTTTCATTTATGTTTTTTTTTTTCCATCTCTTTTTTATACTTTCATAATTAACTTTACATATAATTGCTTTATAATATGGAAACTTCACTGGTCCATTAGAGTTCAGTATAATTGTGTAAAATATTAAACTTTGTAACTGTACTGTATGTTTCCTGAATAAAAGAAAAAAAAATACCAGTCTTTATTTCTTTGATAACAAGTTGTCTTCTTTCATACGATCACTGAATCAAATTAAATTATAAACACCCCTCTCCCGCTTTCACTCCCACCGAGTCTACTAAATACCATTGGGTTCTCCTACTTTACTTGATAATAATTTTCTATGTATAAATATGTCCATAAAAATGCCCATTGGGCGTGTATATGAATAAATATTCATGTTATTTGAATCGAAGACATGAGTGGTAAAAGGTGACAAAAATGAAAAGCTGAGACATCTGGAGTTTAAGTTTTGAACACCAATACAATTATTAATAAAATGACACCCTCATTTGCTCTTAGAATCGTTTCACCGCTACTTTTTGGTGGTGTGGTTATTTATGTAAAAAAGTACATTTTTAAAAATTTGCGATGTAATGCCTTCACCCACTCATGTCTTCAATTATTATACCAATAAAAACGTTGTTATTACTGTTAAACTTATATTATAATGAAAATCTTAATGTCAAATCTATAAAACAACTTTATGTAAAAACTTTGTTACTATACGCACATAAACATTATTCTTTACCTTCCGTTACAAATACAAGAGTTACTAGATACTCCACCTTGATGCTGCAAAAAAATAAAAAAATAATACAACCTTCGGTCAAAGAGGATTGACCTACCACTCGGTTAAAGTGTACAATCTACTTCCATTATCCATAAGGACAATTAGTAAGTTCTCTAAATATAAAATTATTTTGAGGAATTTTTTTTTTGGAACATATTTTGAGATGTAGGTACCATTAAAAATATTCTAATGATTTTTTCAAAACTCGCATTTAAGACAATATTATATATATTTATAGCCGGCCTCGTTGCGTAGTGGTCAACGCGTTTACCTACCCCGCAAGAGGTCTCGGGTTCGATTCCTGACATGGTTGACATAAAACATTTATTTTTAAAATGTGTTTTTACATTAAAATGTTTCATAGTCCCTGAAATGACTCCTGAAGTGAAAGACTGATCATCTTGCCTTCATGTAACAATTTTTTTTATCAAGGAAAGTTGCGATTGGTGTAACAATGCAGTAGCCTATGCACCATTAGGTGCGGAAAGAGGAATGATGAAATGATTACGAAATAAAAAAGAGAGACGCGCGAGGAGGGGAAGCGGATATGTAGGTTAGGGATAAGGGTTTGTGGAAGGGATGCTTGTACTAGAAATTTGGGACTGGCTCCATTTGTAGATTGCAAAATAATAAAAAAATCCTAAAAAAACAGTTATTGAAAAAAAAAAACATGAGGAACGTTCGTCTGAAGTTTCGGGATCTCGCCGCGAAACGCCGCGTATATTGCAACAGAGCCGTAGAACACTTTAGATAAGAGTGGTTTATGATCTGTCATATGCTTAGAAAATGCCCAAATATTTCTCTTACGAGCACAAGCGTGATTCACCATCCCGTATACTGAGTAGGTGAGACCTACGATCCTTAGATCAATAACTCGATAAAACGAACATCGCTAACTGGCTGTTATGCAACAGTAAGGCAATGCACACAACCGGAAAAGGGAGTCTGCCTACAGCCTACATGCCTCGATGTCGGCCGAAAGGCTGGCGGAGATTTTTTTATTTTTTTTCCATTTGTTTATTATCATATTACTACCTAACTAGTGTTATTTACTCCGCTCTATGCCCTCAAAAAATGTATATAAAAAACAGTAATCGTTGCATCTTCTTCATTCTGTGCCATATCAGGTCTCCCCGACGTTGGCGATCACTCTAGAGTAGGCATTCCTGTCCTGCGCCAACTGGAACAGCGCCTCAACCCCACGCACTCCCGTCCAGTCGCGGATGTTTCTCAGCCAGGACATATGTCACCTTCCAACTCCACGCTTTCCCATCATGATCAGCTGTAGAAGTGCATATTTGCTTCCGCGCATGATATGGCCCAGATAAGCGAGTTTTCTCTGTTTTATTGAGGACAGTAGTTCTTTTTCGGCACTGGCTCGTCTCAGCACCTCCACGTTGGTCAATAAATCTGTCCACGGAGTTCTAAGCATTGCCATAATCGTTGCATAGAAAAAAATAAAAAGAGGTAGTAGACATAGTGAAAATATAGTGAAAAACATAGTTAAATACATAGTAAAAAAACATAGAAAAAATGTTAAAAAAAATATAGTAAATGACGTATTTAAAAACCCGGTTAAAACAAATTTCATAGTAAAAACAAAATACATTGTAAGAAACCTAGTAAAAGACATGCAAAGATATGCGGGTATTGTGAAATAAACAGTCATTACCCAGCATTACCCACTGGAAAAGGAAGGAGTCTGCCTACAATCCTCAGTGTTAACTCTTAAAAGACTGTGCTAAATAATCCCTTTGCGCGCGGTGATGTAACATGGTGTTACCACTAGTAAAAGACGGAATATTCAACAGTTTAGACATTTGAAAAAAGAAACATGGAGACATACAGTTTAATTTTCCATAATTTATGCAAATAAACATATAATTTAGCCCTGTTATAACAAAATAAATTTAGAATCATAAATACGTCGCTCATATTACGTGTGTGCGTCCCCCATCACTGACATCAACTGACTAAAGATTGAATCTGTTTTACACAACACCCGCCACAGAACAGCGTCTCAGTCTTCCTTGTTATGAGTTCTATCTTTGTGCTTTCTTATAAACATGTGTTGTTGAAATGGCGGACATTCATTTTTCGCGTGGCAAGGATTAATATTTTTTATATTAACACCCAGCAAAGAAATATAAATTTTACTTCCCAAATCCGGTGTGAAAATGTCCATTTGAAGATTACAAAAAATACGAGTTCATCATTTTATAAAAGAAGAGAGATATATCGAATCTTGTATCCCATGTCGACTACTGTGACATCACAGTCTCGTAAGAGGCCGAGTTAAAGGCCGGCGGAGATATGCGGGTATTGTTAAACGGCAGCATTACGCACTCTTTCAGCAATGCATGTTGCGATTTCGATTCTTTGTATCAAAGATATGCAGATAAAACAGCACAGTCGTGAAGTATACTCTAGCTTAGGACTGTCACCGTTATTGAGCCCTCTGTCCCGACGTCCCAATGAAACCTATAATGTCCTGATTTAAACTTACACAGTGCAACGCTGTTAATCAACAACAATCACAGCCGTACTGACAATGAATGTTAAAATAAGGTGGCATATGGTTTCAGCAATTGATATATCTTAAGAACTTTATAGAAGCTGAACTTGCCTCGATATAGTGGAAGTTCATAGATTCTGTGAAAGAAATATGTTTTTTTTGTAAATTTTTGAAATTGAGTGAGTATTTTAGTTCCATTTCTGCTCATTAAACCATAGTGGAAAAAGTTATATCATTGTTGGCCCAGTGAAAAGGACCGATAAAAAATATTGTCTGATGCCAGGGACTGTATGATCAATATTGCAGAAATATGTTAATTTGGAATCATAGAAAAAATACGGACTGCCGTCCTTCTTCCGCAAGAAGCATCACATAAAATGTAAGAAAAACATTTTTATTATATTTCTGAAAATTCGTTATAAAATGGCCCTTTTTGTTACAACATATCCGTATTCCAGAACGTCCCGATCAGACCCAAGCAAAATATGGCAACCCTACTCCAGCCAGGAATGTTTCGAGTATGTCCGAATGTTTTTAGAGAGCCTGGATTTCCTCCCTGGGGAGTTAAGTTTTAGCCCCAACACTTATCTATGGAAGTGAAACATGGAACTGGCAGAGGAAGGATGAAAGCCAAGTGAACGCGGTTGAAATGCGATCTCTTAGACGAATGTGTGGGAAATCAATATATGACAGGGTTACGAATGATGAAATCAGGCGAGAGTGTAAATCTGAGTCAAGTAATAATTGTCATAATTGTTAAGATTAAGAAAGGGTCACAGAGATGGTTTAGTAACGTAGAACGAATGGACAACGAAAGAACGGTAAAACAAGTATATATGGCGATAATGAACGATAACGTGAAACGAGGACGACCAAGGAAGACGAGGCATGATCATATAAACCAAAATCTTAAGTCTGGTCATGTCAAAAGCAGACAGGACCGAAGGGCATGTATAACAAGATGTATGAATATGGAAGAAGTTAGGAGTATATGCCAGGATATACGTGTGTGGCGGTCCATTCTCTCTGACTACCCCCATGGGGAAATGGTGTGATGGTAGTAGTAGCAGTAGAGTTAAGATCTAACAAATAATAACAGATAGAGAACATTTAAGAAAAGGAATATGGAAGGCATTTACAGGATTTGTACTCGCCATTGCTGATTTAATTTATTTAAAGAAAAATATGCATCCATTCTAACAAAAAATACAATATTTACAAATAAACCAAAATTATGGGCCAATTAATAACTTATAAATGAAATATGTGTTCATTGTTATTATTAGAGCACACGACGAATATGTTTAAGTGTGTCCTATTTCAAGATTCAAAATAAACAAATACATGCAAACATTTATTAGGGACAGATACAGAGTTTAGAGCGACACAATCAGGAACGATCCATGCCTGTGAACTTGCCCCGACTTGCTAGAAAATCCGTGTTAAGTCGGGGCACTTGTAATGCATTCATAACCATACACATATACATATACAAGTATATTCGGATATACACATTAAAAAAAAATAGTCATAAAAATAATAAATAATAATAATGAAAATATTTATCAATAATAATAATTTATTAAAATAAATTACAATTTTCTATATATAACTAAAAATAAGAAAAAAAAGCGTACCAGTGATAAGCCACTCCGTATCATTCCACATGTAATTTTTTTAAATATTACGTTAACAATGAAATAGAAAATATAAAAACAAAAAGTTTTTGTTTATAAAAACTTTTCGCCAGCGGATCAATACGGAGTAACCCCAGATCAGCCTTCCCTCCTTTCTTCTTTAAAACAAGAGAACTAAATATAATATAAAAGTATACATAAAACCAAAATATGTAAAAAAATAAATCTTTTCACGCAGTAACATTCGCCATTTTCTCTATGTTTGAACATCCATAACATATTTCCTTCACTAAAATGGTCTCCATCTTCGTTGTTATATGTTACCTAACAATGCCCAACAATGAAGGTAAATGGTGTCGGGGTCCGCTTTCACGACAGTGTCAGGTACCTAGGCGTAACTCTGGACAGATCGGAATCTTTCTTGACTCACGTAAAGGAGATTTCGAGCAAGGCCCGTACTATTTTCATGAAAGGGAGAAGTAGTGGGCAGAGATTACCTCTGCTCGCTTTCACGGGGGCATATGGGACTGTATCGACGGCAGCTCTTCCAGTCCATGCGGGTAAACATATCTACGCTCTAAAATGACATAGCTTCAATATTACATCATAGTTGAAGATAAACTTCTCCCGACCGACTGCAAAGATATATTAACGATACCCCCACCATAAAATTTGGATGTAAGTACATAATTTTATACCGACGAGTCTAGAACCCCTCGATACGTTTATCTACGCATAAAAGTGTCAAAAAATTTGTTCCACCGAGCAATTTTTCCTTTGATTATGATTTATTAAAATTTTTAATCGTTTTGAGTTTTGTCATTAAAAATATGAGAAAGAAATAAGTAAGTTTTGAAGTCGAATTAAATTCCGACATAACTGTCACTTTAATAAAACGAACGCCTAGATGTGGAAATAATGTCGATAGGTTCTCTCCTATTAACAAATAAGAGTATCTAGGCGTCAGACACAGATTTTATGCGTCAGAAAGTTACCACTCTAAAAAAATAATTTAGTTATTATATTTTTTCCATCTGTTTTACTATCTTTCCGAGTGTATGTATCGAGACGTTATAGGAGCCGGCTTTGTAGTCTATCGGTACAGATCGGTAGATACATACAGACGACCGTCAAGTGTACCGTCCAGGTGATGCAAAATTCATGTTCAAGCGAGCATTTTTCGCTTGAATTAGGATTTATTGGAGTTTATAATCGCTTTGAAGTGAGCACTTTTTATTACAGAAGCCTAATTAAAATAAAAATGAGAACTATTTTAAATGTTAAGGACGTAAGCAATGCGGACTAATTGTTTGCGGTCATTCCATTGGCTTTTTCGATCATATGATGTCGATATGACAAGTAGGTAGAACGTACCGAGGTAAGATACAGATAGTACAGAAGGTACGTATACCGTCTCGATATATTCAGATGAAGATAGCGTTCATAATCAAGGCACTGGTAAAAGAAGTTTACAAATTGGAAAATTGTTTTCAGGCGTTGCCTAGTAGGAGAATTGGTTCAGCCTCATGAATCTCACCCACATGATAAAGGTTTCAGCTCTTTTTTTTATGTGGATGTTCAAACATAGGCAGAATGGTGAATGTTACACAGTGTGTAAAGTGGCCACTTAAACCAGCCAAAGACAGATCATAAGCCCTGTAAATGCCTAAACTCCCATATTCCCTTCTCGAAAATGTTTTCCCTACCTGTTGTAACAAATTTAAATATGAACAACTCCCCAGGGAGAAAATCCAGCCAGTCTGCAAGCATTTGGACATACTCAAAACATTGTTGTAATAAATTATTATTCAAACTTTCGTCTACTTGACATTCCATGTTGAAGGCTTCTAATAAAATAAAGTAATAAAATGCAACGTAATAACAAAAACAATATCTTGTGAAGCAGAAAATTTTCATTCGAATGACGTAACCTTTAACATATTTTTAACTTTAGGTGCTCCTTTTCAATTTGGGAAAAAACGGGTACAACTTAAGTTAACACCTAAATATCCCAAACGATGTATTTCATTGTAAATTTTATATTTGAAGCACTAACTTTGTGGTTATTAATTAGAATAAAATAAATAGAACAACTTTGTTTTTAACCACAATTTTTTTATTATTATTACTGTTTTTTTTTTACGAAGAAGCTTGTTTGCTTTGAAACCGGTGGGTGGGAAAAAAATTGTGTTTAACTTACATAATTACACCTTTTTACAGTTTTAACATTTCAATTTTCATATTTTTACTAAAACTAAAATCCCACTAAGCCACTTTTTCAGTAGCAAAACAAAGTTGTTATATTTATTCATATTTTTTGTTTCAATAAAAAGAAAAAAATATATATATCTACCCGTGCGTATCTAGTATGCTATCACATTGAGGTGAAATAAAACATAAATTATACGAAAACGAGTTCCTGAAAATATTCTTCGCTACCTACTCGTAGATGAATAAATTGTATAATAATTCAATTGTATTGTATATAAATTTCTTATTTCAATTGTTTTCATTATTCATTTTAGTTTATTGTTTATTGAAAAACCAGGTATCTGATAAATGATACGAATCGTAGTACGCGGTCTGCCCGCTAAATGCATGAATTTTAAGAATGAAATACCTGTTTATTACGGCATTTACCCACATTATACGGATACAATCAAACGATTACAACTCCACATTACAAAGCTTCACTCGTAATCGATCCGTACCCACACTTTAGGGTTACCAACGATTGTCAATGATCAAATCATACTGTTTTCTACATTTAGTTTTTTTTAATCACTACACGACACTTTTTCGCATCCGCTCCTAAGTGGAGCATGTGGACTTCGCCAGACGCCCCGGGAGACCCTATCGCCAGCCAGCGCTCTCGTCTCCGCCCGCGTTGATCCTGCGTGTACATGTATCTGCAAAAAAAGAAAAATAGTCATCGACGGCCTTCCAGAACGCGGCGTGGGCGGGAGCCCGCAGATGTTTATTTATTTATTAACGGACATTGTCCACGTATACAATTTATAGGGTTTAAATATTTATATATAGTTTAAAACATAAAAAAAAGAAAAGAAGCATTGACAAACATAAGGGACATCGAGACAAGATCTGGACTATTTATTTAGTGCTCGTTTAAATCGTTGTAAACTTAAACCAAAAAAGTCCAGATCTTGTCTTGAGTTAACAATACGACAAAGACGGGTCCTTGGAGAATTAAGGCCACAGTTTGTTCTATGCTGATCGATGAACAGTACTTCATTGTTTCTTAATCTACTAGTCGGAATATTGAATTTTTCTTGTCCCAGTAATCATGAAACATCGATTATATCATTTGGTATGCCGAACATATATACGGTGTCAATATTAGTTCTACGTTTTGGTAAACTAGAAATATTTAACATTGATTTATTGTGTATGCAGACAATTGGTAGAATTCCATATTTAATTTGGTAATGTATCCAAAATAAAACGAGTTTATTGGATTATAATTCTACTTTATTTTTTATAAAATATACAAAGGGTATATTGTGACGCGCTTCGTCTTGTTAGGACATTTTCAAACCAACTACAAATGTGCTAACAAGACGAAACGCGTCACAATATACCCTTTGTATATTTTATAAAAAATAAAGTAGAATTATAATCCAATAAACTTGTTTTATTTTGGATACATTACCAAATTAAAATTTAACATTGACTCTATTTCAGCATAAGAATAATTATCTCTCTCTAGTCCAAGCATCCACGCTATTTTTCGAAGTAAGCGATGTTGGACTGATTCAATGTGATTTATGCGATTGACATAGAATGGAGACCAGACCACGGAGGCAAATTCTAGAAGATGTGAAAAAGAGGTACCTTGGGTTATCCCTTTGTTACGTGAACATAGATTTAGTAGAGTTTTCCAGGTTGTTTCTATTTGAATTGTGTTATTTATGGCTTGAAAAGTATTACGTATTTTTCTTGTTTCTTTTTTTAAACTATTAATGTGTATAACAAAAATAGTAATACAAATTTGCATCTACTATCAGAGAATTGCAAAGTTGTTATTTTTTCAAATTGATATATTTACAAAAGGAATTAAAAACCCGCATTTTAATCAAGCAACAACTTGCTATCATAATTATAATTTCGAGATTTGCGAAGGAGTAGCAATTTTAAACAACTACTACGACTACCGTTCTACTCAAAACTGATCCCAAGGAGTAGTTTTTTGGACATAATTACTTCAAAATGGTCGAAACTACTCCGCTCAAATATGTACCGACAGTGATTAGTTACTTCAAATACAATTTTATATAGTAGATATATGAATTATTTTCAACCTCGACAATTTTTTACTGTCAGGAAACAAAGGGTTAAGGCTCTCCTAAAGCATCCGCAGCGCGCGTCTGAGCCTGGTCAAAACGGTCGCTATGCAAGGTTGCTGCGTCTGTTCTCAGATTTCAATGTTCGTTATGAAATCGAACCACCTTATGCGTAATAGTCTCCTCGAGCACTTACTCTCGAAACTGCGCAGTTCGGTGTATAGAATTTGAGTAAAGGTTAGGATTCGCACCCATATAGGAGTACTGGAATTATACTCGCAGGTATGTGCATATACAAGAGTTAAGTAATCGGCATTTCGTTTTGACCGAATAAAGACTAGATTTCCAGACAGCACAACACATAAAGCACGGGAAAACACAAAAATGAAACCGCACTCGGATGTCATATATTTTTAAACCAGTTCTTTAATAGTGATTCTTCGGAATGCAATTAACCCGTATGGTATGATTTAATAAGATAATTCATTTGATTTAAATTGTGACAAAAGAGAGGAACTTCAGCCAGTCTGCAAGCATTTGGACATACTCAAAAAAATATCGAATTACCTAGTAAAAGAAGAAGTATAAAAATTGGAAATTTGTTTTTAGGCATTGCCCAGTAGGTGAATTGGTACAGCCGAATGATTCTCACCCATATGATAAAAGTTTCAGCTTTTTTACTTCACAAAAAGTCAATAGATGGATGAGTTGATTAAATGTAGATGTTATGGTAGATAAACATAGAGAGAATGGTGAATATTACAGTGTGTAAATTGGCCACTTAAAACAGGTCGTAAGCCCTGTAAATGCCTAGACCTCAATATTCCCTTCTCAGAAATGTTTCCCTCTCTGTTGTCACAAATTAAAATATGAATAGGGAGGAAATCCAGACAGTCTGCAAGCATTTGGCCATACTTAAAACATTGTTTCCTTCGTTTGATTTTACACTGAAGAACGTTTCGCACATTTTGATTTTTTTATAATTAAAAGTAACCGGTCCGACAACCCTAGTTAGACTTATCTCTCGATCGCTAAATCCGTTGTTACAAAATTATCTAAATAATTTATTCGGACGAAGGAAAGTATTATTTGCATGAATAGATAATAGCATGAATAATTCCGTTTAGTTTAATGGGCTGTTAACATTGCATATAATGTACATATGTATTTAAATGGGTTTAATGATTGATGCGTTATCTTTTATGGAGATATAGAATGCTGATATTTATCGGCGTGAATTGACAAACCCATGTGTTTCGTGTTGACTTATGGCCCATTATTTTATTGATAATGAGCAATCTCTCGCGTTTTATTCACGAAAAATGAACGTGTGCGTGAACTCAACGGCTGTCTGTGCGTCTGTACGCGTGTACATACTGTGCATGGCATGTCAAAGGGCTTTATTTCGGAATTGAAATAAATCGATGCCTTCGTAAATTGAAAATTCAAAAATGACTTGTGTTAATTTTGAGACCATTATATAAGTACTGCGTAGACTTTTGAACAGTAAGAAAGTAATGTTTCATTACGTAATCTATACATGCCTTTGGAGAGATTGGGAGGTTACTGTTACCATTAATTGTACAGAAGACAAAGCAGTCACATCTGGGCACATCATCCGTATACGTCCAGAGGGCTTTTACAAACAGTTTTATGGTATGACAAGTAAATATGTAAGTACTCATCTAATAAACAAAAATAAAAATAAAAATAAAGAATCAAATGACATTATGGTAGGCACATAAGAAAATGTGTCGAAAAATTATAAGTAACTGTTTTAAGTAAAAAATTGAACATTATTTTGAGTGTGTCCAAATGTTTGTAGACAAATACTGGAATTCACCCCCTAGGGAGTCATCAAGATTGACAAATTACAACAGGGATCGATTGATTGAAAATTGTTTTCAGTCATCAAAGAAATAATTCGATCAAATGAATCTATTCACAGCGGTTTCAGCTCTTTAATTTCACTGAAATCAACAGATGGAAGAATTGAAAAAAATATGGATGTTCAAACATAGGCAACATGGTGAATTTTACGCAGTGTGTAAAGGGGCCACTTAAACCCGCCAACGACAGGTCATAAGACCCATAAACGCCTAGACTTCCATATTCCCCTATCTAAAATGTTCTCCATCTTTGTTGTAATCTACCAAAATGAAGAATAATAGTTTTATATTATGTTAATAAAATTAGTATAAAACGACTCACCGACTTATCTGTCTACCGGTTTCGAGACGTAACCCGTCTCTTCGTCAGGACAACAACACTACACCAACATGCAAATACCACTACACACCTTCACCATAGTAGATTTGCAAAAACATAAAATCGACATGCAGGTTAGACACATGCTTCACTACGCCACCACCGAGGGTGAATGACTTATGAAGCTAATATTTCAAAAGGATTAACAATCGGAAAAGGAGGAAAAAGGGAGGGGGAGGGTAGGGTGACCATTACAATGAAATATCGAATAATGGACTATATTGGAAAGTTACTTGATTATTAATTAATTGGTTTTATACAAATTTTATTAACATAATATTAAAATGTTGGACCACAAAGTTAATGCTTTGAATATTAATAATAATAATAATAGTTTAATTAAATATAAGTGTAAGTTTACAACAGGTATTTTTTATGTTCGAAGGTATTGAATATAAAACGAATTCCCGCAAGTATTATTATTTATGTCAGCCTCGTGGTGCAGTGGTCACATGAAATATTTACTTAAGTTATTTTACACTAGAATATTGTTCAAGTCCCCGGACTGGTACCTGAAGCGTAAGACTGATCATCTCTCCATAATGTAACAAAAATGATCAAGATACCCTGCGATTGGTGAACCGATGCAGTACCCTATGCACCATTTACTGCGGAAAGGGAATGATGATGATGATTTTTTAAATTTTATTTTATAAATTTATTGCAAAAATAAGTGTACATATTTAATAGCAGAGAATCTATATAAAACTAGTGAATTAGAAAATGAATGCGGGGCGTCCTCTGGTTAGGATAGTCTCCATCTAATATGGCTCAGCCTGTTGTAAGATTTAGATTTCAGAACAGGCTGAATGTATTACAGATCGAGAAGTGGAGGCGATTTAAGGCCTTCTTAGGTGAGACTGTAAGTCAAAACTTCCGACTGTAAAGATTTAAAATATTGTCATTTGGTATTCTGCAATTACCTGTCATGTATAACGTTACCTCCCTTGACTAATTACTGTTAAGATCGCGTAAAACCTCTTTTAGACTTCTACACTGCGCCTACAATTATCGGTAAACCAAAAAAGAGTAAACGTCAGACGATAAATACATTTACATACGTAACTCATGTCAAATAAACTAAGCATTAGTCGGTCTAGTATTTTACACGGGCGTTGATAACAATTATGAGAACTTATTGTGTTTTGTATGAACTTGAATTAATTACAACATTACATCCTGCAAGAAGACGTCCTCTTCATAATTTGAAGGTATTGAATCTAAGATCACTTAAGACCCCATGGTCACTGAATTAAAAAGCCGTGTATATATATGTTCACGCGTGAATACTATGAAATAATAATTTTGTTCTCATGAATATATTAAATTTGAAGTCAAGGTATGATCATCATGACGATTAACTGACGGTAATTTCCATATTTTGGGATACGGAAGCGTGATTTAAATGAGATTTGGTGCCTCAACTGCTATCGTTTCAGAGGCGTCCATAAATATAATCTTTTGTCATCACCAAAACCATTCAGCACTTTTTTACAGTTCTTAGTCGTCTTTGCCCACCTCGTGGTCTAACGGTCAGCGCATTTGCCTACCATGCGAGAGGTTTCGGGTTCGATTCCCGATACGGTTGACACGAAATATGTATTAAAAGATTTGTTTTTGCACCATAGTTATTTCGTGGAGAAAGGATGGATCAACCTCGCAGGAAGCTAATCTCTTGAGAAACTGAAAGAAGAAGATTTTTAGTACTGTGTTTTTAATTTTTTTTTTTACAGGAAATGAATGTTTATTAATTGCAAATCTAAAGAATTCCAAACATAAAAAGGTTAATCTATAAGTACAGGAGTAATACGCAATAGTTTTAATATTCACGACACCACTGTTGATTACTTCAACAGCTCAGCAGTAAAAAATTAATATGTAATTATTATCGTTTTGACATTGATATTCAACGTTCTGAGACAACGTTGATTTTGTTCTTTGTTCACTTCAAATCATATATTGTGTATGCATATTCATTCAAAATGGTGCTTTAGTTTCAATTTTTACCGAGCGCGCAAGTTATTGTTGATAGCTACTGAAATTGTACAATAAACTACCAGATGAAACTAAACAAAAAACTCTGACAACTTTTGAAGAAGATGTAAGAAGGTAGTCGATCTTTTGGAACTACGAAGTGTCTGAAATATGTTTTTACGCGCCAACATTTATTTCTTAAATTTTTTAATAAATCTGGCCAAAGATTGAACAGTGTACTGGATGTACCTTATTGTAAAT
This sequence comes from Micrasema longulum, assembly GCF_059751315.1. Lineage (NCBI taxonomy): Eukaryota > Metazoa > Arthropoda > Insecta > Trichoptera > Brachycentridae > Micrasema > Micrasema longulum. The sequence continues at coordinate 925,870 of NW_028278398.1, forward strand.
CCAGACTCGCTTAAAGACACTAATTTTTCATAGCTCCAAAACAGTTTAATGCATTTCATAGGGATAATATAATTGAGATTAATTATTTGAATTTGTTTTGATTAAATTTTAAGTTGAAATTATGAAGATTTGAATAGTTTCTTTTTTAATAAATAGCATCTACCTACTTATTTTTTAATGACAACTTTGGACGATTTTCGTCTTCTCCAAGCGGACATATCTAATATATGTAAATAGGAAAGACGTAACAAACTTAGCTTTAATATTTCCAAGTGTTCGGTCACGTCTTTCACTAGGGCACAAAAACTCAATGTAGTATTTATGTGTAAATGCAAAATAAAATACTCACAGGCCATGGCGGGTTTCAGTAAAACATGCACCATTTTAAACTTTCCGAAATATACAGCTGTCCATGTGATGGTGAAACTTTTCAAGATATTCCCCACTGTTGATGCATTACCCCCTTTTCAGCGTCGAAAGACATGACGTGGAGGCGCGGTGCAGAAGCGTTGGTAAGGATATAAGGAATATACATTCCGTAATAAGTCACAATGACTTATCACAAGAGGTAGTATCTTTCGTGGTAAGAATAGCTTAAATAATAAGGACAATAAATGATAACAGTACACACAATGCCGGGATCTCTTCAAGTGAAACGGAAGGCTTGCTGATGTCTATCAACAGTCCGGCTTCTCTTAAATGGGTTTTTGGTGGTTTTCTCTTCATTGAGCAAATGTGGAGAAGTTCTTATGAAGGTCCATAGTCGAAATTCTCTGCTTTCATACTACTCGAGTAAAGATGGCCAGGAAACAAAATCCACCTGCGAAACAAATACCTTGTACATTATAAGCAAAGTTAACAAACTTAGGTTGAATGTTTCCAAGTGTTCGGTCACGTCCTTCACTAGGACCCAAAAAACTCTATTTTTTCGCTACAAAATGAATGACCAGAATCTGATACAAACATTAAAGTTAAGGATCTGGGCGTTGGATTTGTGAGCACCCTGACATTTCAGGATCACATAGAGACGATCAGCAGTAATGCATTAAGGATGTTAGGATTCGTTCTGCGTATTGCCAGGGTTTTTAAAAATACCCGCGTAGTGGGAACTCTTTACAACTCCTCGGTACGAAGTAAACTCGAGAGTGGCTCGATGATTTAGGGGCCACATGAACTGAAGTACTCTCTTATGATAGAGAAAATTCAAAAGAAGTTTCTGAGATATCTCTACATGAGAGAGTGCGGGGATTATCCTTGACTCTACCCGACCGGGTTTCTCCAGGGCATGCTTGGCTATAACAGTTTAGAGACTAGAAGGAATGTGTTATGAGTATTTTTATTTTTTTTATTTATTTTTTATTTATTGGGGATATCAACAGTAATACATTTAACCAAAAATACAACAAATAAAATATACAGAGAATAAAACCAATGACAGATATCCACAGAAATACATTAAATACACGTACAATACATACTAGTGTGTTTGTGTGAGTGTAAGTAAGTGAGAGGGTATGTGTTATATTGGAATGAGGGTGGACATGTGTGTAAATATTGCACAAGTGTCAAATGTCGAAAATATAAATATATTTAAAATATTAAGAATTAGAGATAAAATATAATAGAATAAAATAAAATAAGATAAAATAAGACTTTATTATTGAAACTAAGTATAAGACAAAAAAGTATGTTTTAAGACGCGGATCAAATGGATCAATAAGGGGAAAGTTCAAATTATATTTACTAGCAAAATGTATAAGTGGAGAGTTCTGGGCATAGTTCGTACGAGCTGCTGGCACATGAAATAGAGAGCTCGACGTGTGACGGGTGCGGTAGCCGGGGACATTTAATGATAGCTCCGACAAAAGAGCCGGACTATCAAGGCGTCCACTAAGTATGTCATGAAGCACCCCCGTGTCCAACAGTAGACGGCGATCTTCTAAAGTAAGCAAGTGGTGTTTTTTGCAGGAAGACATATAATTGAGATCGGTATACCTGCATCTCCAGTTAAGTTATTTGACTGAGTATGAGTATTTTGATATGGAGCATTGGTTTGTTTGTTCCTGATAATTACCTAAGACAACGTCAGAATAGATTGTTTCATATTCCGATATACAAGACCAACCTGCCGATGGTTATGCCTGTTAGAAGGGCTACCGCCATGCTGAACAACATCGCTCTGGATGTTGATCTGTTCCATGTATCCGAAGGGGTTTTCCGGGGCAGGATTCTTCTACAACCTTGACATGAGTCTCTTTAATGTATTATTTTATTTTTTATAATATGTACGTATTGAATGTATGTTTGTAATGTATATGCTATATTTAAATAAATAAATTGAATTGAATTAATATTTTTTGGCAAACGTTTGTGTTATAATGTTACCAATTATTTAAATAAAATATATCTATCTGGGAGCTTGTTTGGAAGATTGATGAACTGAAAAAACCATTTGACCTGTTATATTTCATATCAGAGATTTAAATATTTATTTATAAGATACCTACAATTATTGTCTCGAATGTCGATTAGAATTTTTTAAAATTACTATAAATCCATTAAAAATATGATAACATGTAGAAATTAAGAAATTGTTAGGAAATAATTCAATTCAGTATTCATCGAAAATAATTGATGTTTGTAAACGTCAAAATACAAACTTTTTTAATTTACAAAAAAATCAACATTCTCAATTTTTTTATATGCATTTCAGTCGAATGCAATCCTGGAAAATTGATGAAAACACATATTTGCTTGTAACTATTTTTCTACTCAACATATTGAAGATGTTATTGTTTGTAAACCTTAAAAATGTGAATTAGAACATTTTGCAAAAAACCGCACGTAAATATGTCAAGCCATTTTTGAGTTTTTGCGACACACAACACGGCAATTTATTTTAATATATATATAGATAGAAGAAGATAGATATAGATAGATATATATATATATATAAATATAGAAGATGTAAATGTATTATCTGGGTACATCTTGTACGAGTTGTCTTCTAGTACAATTACATTGTATAATACTGTTTATGAGGCGTTACCAATTTAAAAACCAAAGTTATAAGTTTTTTAGGTCGTGCTGCAAGAAATAATAATAGATTTAGAAGATGATATGTACGTACATCAAACCGTACATAGAATTGCAATGTATGTATGGAAGTGTTCGAATATTATTAATGACATCTGTTAACCTTTCTAGATCTTTTGTAATAGCAAAACATGTTCTATTGAGTCATGAATAGAAAACACTTGCCCTATCGACTGATTCAAACTTTTAACCTCTCATTTTTACACCTCTCATCTTTATTTCCGTAGTTCAGAATCGGACGGTCAGATTATTTCACACTTTTGAATGTTTAACAAGCGACTATATAATATAATAGTTATCGTTCCGTGGGGTCGCGGATTCCGGGCTAAGGAGCGATTACGATGGGAAGTTAACAGAGTTATCTTCTTTAAGTGGAGCATTTGGATACCACCACACGCCTCCAGTAGACCCCGGAGATCTGAGTACCTCGGTTTACCATCATTTTCCACTTATATTCATTCTAACGCGGTTAATATTTATGATCAACTGAAAATGCTCCAAAAATTGAACATTTATGATAAATTACATAAGCATTCAATCACTCATGTCATTGGGTGCATTAAATTAAATACCTATGTATCTATATAAACAAAGCAGAATGGTGAATGTTACACAGGGCGTAAAGTGGTCAGTTGCAATAAATTTCATCATACATAACTAATTTGGCAGAACAGCGTACATCATATTTATAATAATATATTATGTAACTAATTTTCCTATGTACATATGAGTTTATTTACGTTTCTATCTACCTAGATTAAAGTTATGAAGAATTTGAAAAAAAAATCACTATTAAAACGCGATATGTTTGGCATTGATAGTTGTGACGTCAAGACTCATGACGATGTTTTAAAAATCTTGAATGGTTTGGAACAAAGTTTAAAATGAACATAAATCTTATTAGGGACGTGGCCAATGTAATGACAGTTAAAAATATTTTTTATGCTACTTTAATTAGTAGCAATTTTTTTAATGGAATGTATTTTATAAACCCTTATTAGGTACTTTAAAAATGTAAAAAAAGTGATATTTCCTTATTGTCAAATAATTAATTAATTGTGGGTTACAGCAACTTTCGGTTCAGTGAGCGATTTTTTAAAGGGTATACTTGTTGCGTATAAGGATTTTTACTAAGATGCATTTATAAAATAATTGAATACTAATTTCATCGTATCTTAATTTTTTTTTAAAATTAATCTTTTATAAACCCAATTCACCGCTGGCGTAACTAATTTTTTTTGAATAATACGCTACTAATAAGTGTTAGTATTTGTTTTAGGATAGAACTCAATTATGTTATATTTTCTCAATGAAGATGTGTGTTATGGAGAAACACAAAGCGTACATAAATGTATTCTAAAATACACCTAATTACAATTATTTCTAAACATTTTTAACGCAAGAGAAAGTACGAAAAATAATTTTGAATGAAATGAATGGTTTAAATATGGAAGAATAATTACATATTTTCAGACTCTACTGATTCTAGTAAGGTCTATAAATTTTAACCTTAATAATTTTATCTGACTTTTGATACATTTTTGAAAAACAGATTCTTACACGAAATACACCACCATTTAAAAAAAAAAATTTTTTCTTTATTAGGGCCTACTACCAAAACTTAATAACATCGGTCAAAAACAAGTTACATTTATAAACATAAGAAAAACATAAACAGACAGGAATAACAATATAGATACAAACAAAAGACAAGAAAAATACAAGTACAAGAATAACATCAAAATATCAACTGTAATAATAAACACATATCCAAACCAATAAAAATTTCAACATAAATTGAACAGAATTGCACTAACAGAAAAACCCACAAAAACCTGATAATGCCTATTTAACAGAAAATAGAAACTTACAGTAAAATTAGAAGGAAGATAGAACTTAATAACTAGAAAAATTACAACAAAATAATCAAAATATTAACAAGCTTAATCTTAAATTAATGATAAATTATGACTATTAAAATTAAAATTAAAAATTAAACGTCGGAAGTAATAATGACAAAATATTTTACATAAACCTTAAATTGTAAGATAAATTTATTGTAAAAAATAAAGAATTAATTTAAACTTAATTATTTCAATGACACAATTATTACAAATCATAATAGGGAACAGTTTGAACTTAAAAAAATATAAACAGAATTGATAAATAAACAATTTGTACAAGAAAAAATTTGAGATAAATGAATTGGAAAGGTTATAAAAAACATAAGTAAAATATCAAATAATTTTTTTCACCCAGTCATTAAAGGACATGTAAAAAAAAAGTGATTAAGATCTCCGATGCCTCCACATTCGCAGGCATTGGAGTCGAAAATTTTAATTTTAAAAAGATGGGACGGAGTGCAACAGTGGCCAGATCTGATACGGCAAAAAGTTACAACCCATTGAGTTTACACGCGCTATTGTACCAAGGGTTGGAGGGAATATCAGGCTGGATATTACTATGAAAAATTCCCTTTGACAATTTAGAAAAATTCTACTCCACTTTCCAAGCATCGAAATTAACTACTCAAATCAAATTAGAAATATCTGAGAAATCCACCCGGCCGTATTTTAAATTACCAACTTCAGATCCCCATCTTGCAAGAGAATCCGCATTTTCATTCTCTGATATTCCAATGTGGCTTGGAATCCAGGCGAAAACAATATTTTTGGCGCATTGATATAATTTAAAAAGAGAAGCAAAAATATTACAAATGATAATTGAAAAGTTAGAACTGAATGGGAATGACTGAAGTAATTTTAAGCAGCTGAGTGAATCAGTAAAATAACGGACTGCAAATAGTTAATTTTTTCAATATGGATTAAAGATTCCAGAAATGCTATGGATTCAGCATCTTAATTAGAGAATAAAGAAGGGAGTTTAAAAATACCAAATAAATTGTCTAGTTCAAAAAAAAAGGAAGCGCCAACGCCATTCTTTGATTTCGAACCATCGGTAAATACATACTTGTGATTGGGCCACTTACAGTTGATAATTTCTGAAAATTCAATATTAATAGAAGAAATCGATTTATGAGTGGTTTGAAATTTTGAAAAGCCAAGATCGAGATGAATTTCAACGTTTGAGAAAAAACTGAAATATGGAGAAGAATAAAGTGGTAAAGTATGATATCGAAAAATCTTAGTAGTAAAATAGGAAAAACGCTCGTGACTAATCGAAAGAGCATGGTGATTTTTGTTTCGCCAAAGAGGAGAATTATTGCAAATGGAATGAAGATGTTGGACTTTAGACAGAACAGGATGATTTTGAAAACGGATGCGTTTGATGAAGAACGAATCCGCTTGTTGTTGTCTTCTAATGTGAAGGGGGGGGGGGGGGTCAACATTTTCAACCTGTAAGATATTAGTTGGAGTAGATTTCATGCAGCCAGAAATTAGACGAAGTGATTTGAATTGAATTTTATCGAGTTTAGAAGACAGATGTTTTGTTAGTGGTTCGAGCAAGAATGATGCATAATCCAAATGGAATCTAATAAGAGCATTGTAAAGGAGTTTAAGGGTCTTGGGGTGAGATCCCCACGAAACGCCAGCTGTAGACTTTAAAATATTGAAACTTTTATTACATTTCGAAATAATACGCTGAATGTGAGTATGCCTAGCTAATTTAGACTCGAAATGAATGCCCAAAAATTTCGTTGGTAAATTCAATGCAAAAGTTTTTAATCAAAAGATTGAAAGGGAGTGATAAATTTCTTTTTCTCGTGAAGACCATAATTTTAAATTTATCAGGGGCCAAAATGAGCTCGTTTTTGGTAATCCAGGAATCAAAGAGATCAAGCGAAAATTTCATTTGGTTCAACAGAAAAGGAAGTTCTTTACCAGAAATATAAATATTGAAATCATCTGCGAATTGTAAAAAATTACAAGAATGATTAAGACAGTGAAAAAGATCATGAGTATAAATATTAAAAAGAAGAGGACTAAGGGATCCAAATGGATCTAGATCCCACTGTGTGGCCGTTGACCAAAATATCAACAGTTCTACTAAGAAAAATATTATTTACAAAATTTACAATTTTCGAGGGGACATTCAGAGAAGAGAGTTTTTTAATGAGAAGCGGAATTTTGACGTTATCATATGCTCCTTTGATGTCCAGAAAGGAAGCTATTAGAATTTCTTTTTTACTTAAAGCAATTTGGATGTCTGTGACAAAAACAGAAATGTTGTCTCGCGTTTCCTTACCTCTCCTGAATCCAAATTTGGAAGAATCTTGTTGCTTTCAACAAACCAATCAAGCCGATTTTTAACTAGATGTTCAAGAATTTTTTGGAAACAGGAAGATAATGCAATAGGTCTTTATGAAGAGCCAATATGGGGATTTTTACCAACTTTCAAAATGGGAATAAGATATTGCACTTTCCAGGAGTCTGGAATACAACCTGAATCGAAAATTTGATTATAAATATTTAAAAGAAAACTACGAATTACAGTATTTGAACATTTTATAAGGAAATAGGGAATGTCATCAGGACCGGGAGCAGAGTTATTTCAATTTAGGAAAACCTTTTCCAGTTCAGCGGAAGAAAAGGGAGCGTTAAGCGGAGCATAGGAATTAGGAACGGGAGAACAAATAATTTATTCAATATTGGGACAGTAAGAAGGAGCTTATTTATTAAGGAAGTCGTCCAACCAAAGTGCTACCGGCACACGCTCAATTGGAGGATTATAAGAACCTCTGAATTTTCGGATCATGGTCCATACAGATTTTAAAGTGCTCGAAGGGGAAAGTCGTTTGCAAAATTGAGACCATCCATATCTTTTTTTACTCCTTAACAACCGTCTGGTCTGAGTCTGAACCTGTTTAAGTTTTAAAAAGTTTTCCAAAGTCATATGTTTACAATAAGATTTGCAAGCTAATTTTCTTTTCGAAATTGCTTCAGTACATTCAAAGTCCCACCACGGGGGGGGACGAAAGGTGACTGTTAATATTTTTAGAAAAAGGAATAATTTTTTTAGCTGTTACATGGAAAATTTCAAGCATGTTTACCCAATAAGTTTTACAATTTCCAGGAATAACCTGAGGAAATTTGGAAGCTTCCACTTCAAGAAGCGTTTTAAATGCTATTGGGATAGCTTTTGGTGAATTTAATTTGTATTTTGGTCTTGAATTATTGGCAAATGCTGCAAAAACGTCTGATGAAGATATTAATATCGGAAGATGGTCGCTGCCATGTGAATCCGATTAAACCTCCCATGAAAAAGAAGATGCTAAACCAATTGAACAGAAAGAGAGATCCAAAGCATTACGGGATTGGTTTGGGGGAGGAATGCGCGTCGGAGAAATTCGTCGTCATTCAAAACACATAAATAAGATTCATATAAAAATTCGTTAATCAATCTACCGGATTTATCGTCTTTAACGCAGCCCCACAGAGTGGAGTGGGCGTTGAAATCACCCATGAATAAAATAGGTTTAGGAAGGGAAGAATAAAAGTTTGATCACCATTGAATATTAAATAGAGAATTTGGGGAGGTATAGGATGAAACAAAGGTAAAAGAATTAACGCCTTAAAATTGTTATTTGTAATTGTCACTGAATTTGAAAAATCGTTGGCAGATTTGAAATCCTTAAATTCAACTGAAATACGAAATTTGCCAAGAGATTTTACCCCTCCGGGTAAAATGTTTTTGAAGTTTTGACGGGACAAGAAGTTACCAAAAGAGATGGGATGCATCGGTGAAGATTTTTCATCGGTGAAAGCTTTTTGTACACGTACAATAAATGGACCACTGTCAGAAGATTTGTAGCAAGCCTCTGGAACTACAATTTTGGGTTTTTTGAGTGGGACATTGTTGTCCACATCACGCCTCTTTCTCACGCCAGCATAATCATGATCGTCTACTGGTGCGGGAGACGGCCTCGCAGCGGGATCCTCCATTATGGGCTATCCAAGCCTTAAGCGGGAGGAAAAAACAGTTTACTAACAATTAAAAGAAAACACACCCGGCAAATTGATTGAAAAATGAAAAGGGCAAGAAAATAAGAAGGAAAATTAAAAAAAGGGTATCAGAATAAATCATATATTCTATAAAAATAATTAAAAAATTATAGAAAGCAGAAGAGAATCAGAAAAACAGACCTTGTTTTGACGGTTGCTAAGCAGCGAAAAAAGAACACCACCGTTGTAAGTAGACCAGAGTTTGACAGTTACAAAAAGAATTTTATGTTTCAAAACAATTAATTGATGTTTTGAAATCCAACCATAAACAAGTACCTAGGTACCTAATTTAATGAATTATTTGAATATTAATAATTTTTAGTTCTAGAATTTGATTATACAGAAGTATCTAGGTACCTACTTATCAATGAAAAGTCTTTATCCGGATAGTTTTTGAACGCTTTTACTACACAATCAGGCATTTTTCTTTTCAGTGGTGATTTTTACACGATTTTGATTTGAGCACGATGAAGCCTCTTAGCCAATCACATGAAGAGATAAAACAAAAACTAACCCTTATTACGAATAAATAAATAGCTCAAAAAAGGCAAAAATAAATGACGTGTGTCCTTTTTTACGAAAAACGTTTGATGAACCTTTTTTTTTTTTGCTGAAAATTTTTGTTTTGTAATTCAATCATAAACAAGTACCTAGGTACCTACTTATCAATGCTAAGTTTTTTTTATATACGGAGAGTTTTTGCACGCTTCCACGAAACAATCGAGGATTTTTCTTTTCATTTAAAGACAAATGTTAAATTTAATTTTAACTTCAATATACAAACAAGAAATACAAGAGCGTCAAATAGTTTAACTTGCGAACAACCTAAAACTAACAGAAAAAGAAACAGTTTTGTATAAACAACAATAAAGTTCTACAATTCACTTTCTAATGACCTAAAAAATATACAAAACATATTCATACTTTAAGAATACCTGATTACCTTACAGTTCTTTCTGTGTTAGTGATATGTGATGTTATTTTATCGACATTTCATTAAAACTATTATCATTATTAATTATATTCCGTCATACCAGCATTTTCCTCCTCTCGTCATCGTCTCTGCCTTTTATTTTTTGTTTATTTTACAATATACATAGGAGGCACAACAGAGTATTTACAAAGTAAAGGATAATTACATAGCAATGAATAATGAATTTTCGCTCCAATAATAAATTATGATTTTTTTGATGAACAAGAAAGAGAAAATAAAATATTCTGTAAAAGATTATATGGTATTTTTTATTGTAGTAATTAAAAAAGGAAATAAAAAAAAACATAAAAATATTTCTTATCAACAATATTTTGAGTTTGTCCAAATTTTTGTAGACAAGGACTGGATTCCTTATTATTAACTCCTTATTATTAAAGGGCAACAAAATATATCATAGAAAAAAAGAGTTCATATCTTTAGTTTGGATCCAGGATAGTGAGTGTTTTTTAAAAGAAGGAAAATGTTGAAAGTTCATCAATGAAATATTATCAGTAAAAAAAGAATTAAAAAAATTTGGGCCAATAAAATATGCATGTCTCTGTGCGAGCCTCGTTTTACAATGTGGTATTTCTAACACACGATTCCTTCTTTGACTTGATATATTTGAATTACTTGTAAATAAATATTGGTTCTTAAAAAGATTGAAAACAATATATTTGTCTTATGTCTAAAAGTTTAGCTTCTTGGAACAATTGGAAAGAGGGAAAAGTGCGATTTTTGTGAAGCATTTTTTTTGTGATTCTCTATCTCACTTGCTGACATGCCTCTGTATAGAGGCTTAGCGGGTTATTCCTTTAAAAAAGAGAAAAAAAAGCATGCATAAAATAATAAAATGACATAAAGTAGTTATCACGCGCTATTGTTATTGAACTTTGCAACAACGGCGATTGGACTCGTAAAGGTAATAAACCGAAATCAGTGATCAAACATCCCATTTCCAAGACAAACAAAAACGATTTTTTACGAGTACCTTAGCCTTGTACATGACACGTAAGGCTACTAAATACAGGGATCCAAATATAGATACAAAATAATAAAGACACATAAAACTCAAAAATAAAAAAATAAAAACATTTTTCTACCTATATGACCTAATCTCCTTCTTCTTCTTCTTCTTCAGCCTTCTATCCCCCACTGATGGATATATGCCACTTCCACATCCCTTCATTTTTCTCGGTCGGTTGCTACTTGCAGCCAATATTTACCCCCTACAGCAGCTATGTCGTGGGACCAAATCTATCACAAAAGAAACGAATAACGATTTCGAGACAAGATGGCCGGTTTTAGATTGAATTTAGAAAGACTTGTACAAATTAAGTTCAGACCCTGTCTCGAGTTTACAATACGACATAATCGGGACATTGGTGCAACAAACAGTTATGCACGTGTAATATAATGTGTAACTTTATTTATTTATTTAATTTTTGAATTAATGTATTTGACTTATTGAATCCATTTAACAATGATAAATACATTTCTTTTTAATATTTACAGGTACAATTGAAATAAAATACAACAAAAAAAAATTAAAGCTCGTACGAAAAATGCAATAATAATTAATATCTTAAGATAACAGTCTAGTTTAATTACAGGGTAGGTTTACGCATAAAATTGTCAAGCGCCCTTGAGGTGATTTTTTACGAAATCGGCGTTATGTAAATCATCCAAATATTGTTATTATTATTGAGGCTGATTGAGGAACAGCACATTACCTATTTGGCATCCACCGAATCGGAATGTTGAATGCGGAGAAGGTTCATAAAATTAACTTTTTAATACCCACACGGACGTATAAATATTTTTTAAGTAAAATAATTTTGGTTACCATAATATCCCGACGGATCAAATTTTTTAAACATAATTTTAAAAACATTTTGACTGGCTCGAGGAATTGTTGAAAAATCTTATTGAATGTAAAATCAGATCGTCGAAAAATCTTTTAGTACTAACGCTCCCTGGATGAAAGCGAAAGATTATCACTCCTAGAGCACATTTATTATTACACTTTCTTTCTTACGCAAGGCGGTCAATCCGAGTTGTTATCTCGCCTGCATTTCATTGTTCCTACTTCTAGAGTCGCAGTCGGTCGCCCGCGTGCGGATGTATCGTACCGTGTCGCAGTCGTGATGGGCAACTTTGTCCGGAAACGCACGCGAACGACCATCTCGCATGCTTTGATCATTCTGTGCCGATGCACGAGGAAAACATTTTTCAGTGTCATTCTGTAAATAATTTATCCCGATTTTATACAAAAAAACACTTAACAAAATCAAGTAAATAAATTAGAAACAATTAATATTCCGAGTTTTTCTACTGACATTTCTTGGTGGAACTGAATTTTAATTATGATAAAAACAATGCGTTTAGTTTTATTCCATTTTTATTTATAATTCACACCAGTAACCGGGTTTCGTGACCACGTCGTGACGGACATCCGACATCGACCCAGTCAAAATAATTAATTTTATTTTTATTTATTTAACTTTTTGTACATAATGTTATTTGTACATTGGCGGGCTTATTGCCAAATGGTAATTTCCTCCAACCAACCAATAAAATAAAAGTCTTATTTTTATAATTCAAGTTACAGAACACATTCAATAGAAAGAAAAAAAAGATTAAAAAGTTGAAAATATATAAAAATAGAAATAAACGTATTTGTTTATAAATTACCTTAAATCAAAACTTTTACTCAATGGGGAAAAGGAAAAAAGCGGAAAGAGGAAAAAAGGAAAGGAGGAGAGATTAAGGAAGAGAAAGGAGATGTTTCTTCAGACGTGATTTAAACAGAGATAATGTAGTAACATAATAATAATAATTGAAATTGTAATAATTGTAAAATATTAATTGAAGTGGAATTAAACAATATAGTATTTTTATCGTTATAAATAAAAGGTGGCGGGCCCCACTGTGTCTCATTCACGGGATGTTCCGGGTTCAATTCCCGATAAGATCACAATAATTAAATGTATTTTTTCTCAAGCCTGGTTGTTCTGTTCTGTATTCACCAATGCAGTTTAGTGTTTTGGCTTGTATTGGTTAAAATAGTACAATATTTTGAGTTTGTCCAAATGTTTGTGGACAAAATACTTAATTTTACCTCTTAAGATAAACAAATTACTACATGGATGGAGAGCATTTCTGAGAAAGGAACCAGTGGACTTAAAAGATGAAGATGACTTACTTTAGATGAACCAACAGAAACTTTTTTTTTCAGCAACATTTACTTTTACTACTTAATTAATTTGTTGCATAAATAATTATTTGTAAATTGCTGTAATAAATATGTAAGAAATAAATAAATTAAAATAAACCAGCTCATGACAGGTCATAAGCCCTGTAAATGCCCAGACCTCCATATTCACTTCTATGAAATGTTGTCCATCGCTGCTGTAATGTGTTAAGTCAAAATAGTACAATACATTTAATTAATTTATTTATTCTTTTTTTTATTTATTTATACTTTTACGTTGTTTGTATTCTTTTTTTATACAGAATAATGTTCCCTCACTGAAGTGTCCCGTGCCGAGGGAAACATTTTACAAAATGTAAAACATGCCTATAATAGTTTATGACCATTCGAATCGGAATGTTCCGTAGCTAGTAAGTGTGGCGAACTCACGAATCAGAGGTCCCAGGTTCGAACCTCACTTTACCTCGACTTGATTTTTATGTTCTAATATTGAGTTTAACGTCCACGTCGGCCTCGTGGTGTAATGTCTCGGGTTCAATTCCCGACATGGTTGATGTGAAATATTGATTTAAAACGGCGTTTTGACAATATAATATTTCCCAGTCCCTGGACTGGCACCTGAAGCGTAAGATTGATCATATTTCTTTCATGTAAAAAAAATATCAAGATCCGCTGCGATTAATGTACCAATGCAGTGCCCTATGCACCATTGGTGCGGAAAGGGAATGAAGAAGAACATGTTTAGTTATTTACAGCTCGTTGAAAATGGCAACCAAAATTGAAATATTTTGGTAAATGATAAAAACGATAATATTGCTTTAAAATAAAAATGGGTACAAAAGTAAATACATTTTTAAAAGATCCTTCAAATAAACAGTAGAAGTGCGTGTTCAGTAGGGGCCAGTTTTTCAATCAAGATTATTAATACCTTTTGCTCTCTTTTTTAAAAACTTTTACATTGAATGTTTTCCAATAAATACAATGTAAAAGAAGCAAGAATATTAAATGACTTATTATTAATATTTAAAGAATTAACTTTGTGGTCAAACATTTTCCTAAATGTTATTAAATATTTGTATATAACCACTTACCGACTTTTCTATGTCTACCGGTTTCGAGACGTACCCGTCTCTTGGTCAGGACACCAATTAAACCAACATGCAAAACCCACTATACACCTTTACCATAGTTGTTGCACAAACATATAAAACCAACACTACATGCATTTTAATAAACACATGCACTAATTAGGACAAACAAGCACCGATCAAATTTGAAAATAATGTTTGAGAATCAATAAAAAAGTAGAGGGGATGGAGGGAGGGGATAAGCTTAATAGGTTTATTAAGGTGACCATTTTTTATTTCAAATGTACCTATATGTAGAAAATATCTATGAAATGACAAATTTTTATTTTTTGGCGGTGTTCCGTTATATCCTCTCTGCCTATTATTTTGTAGAAACATTATGATGGCAATATACTTAATTAGTTGTTAGAGCCTTATTGTTGATAGTATATATTCATAGGTTTTATTAAATATTGATATTTTTTTATAAACAAAAATGTAGGTATGTAGTTATTGCAAACATAAACAATGGGAAAAAAATAATGTCAACTGATTATTTGAAAATTACAGTTGTAATAATTTAATTTATCCAGTCATTAATATATTTTTTTATTTCGATATTACACACTTAGCTAAATCTATTAAAGGGACCCTTGAATGTCTAGACGGACCATATAATTGGTTGGTTGGAAGAAATTGCCATTTGGCAATAAGCCCGCCAATGTACAAATAATCATTATGTACAAAAAGTTAAATAAATAAATAAATATATGGTGATATATCACGCATTGGGCTCGTGGCGAGCACGTGTAACGAGGGCCAGTCTCGTTGAAAGGGTATGAAATACTCACAAAGACTAAAATACATTTAAACACATGTTTCAATCTTATTTCGTTGATATATTATGTAGTTTTATACCTTAATTGAAAATTAGTTGAGATCTACGAATATTTGACTACAATTAAAGAATTTTGCTTCAACAATTTTTAAACAAAGGAACAAGGTACATAATTAATTTATATACACTCTGTAATATCATTAATTTATCAAAAATAAAAAAGCATGGATTATTTTTATTATATTCTCCCATTCTCTCTTTTAACTCTATAATAGACTTAAATATCAATTTAAAAATATTTATTTAATGATAAAAGTACATTTGTGTATCACTGAGTGTCTATTATTATGATTGCTTGCATATTTTGTAAACGAATAATAAGAAATTAAATTATTATGAACATAAAACCTTGTTATCAGTGTTACACAATTTTATTATTTTACAAGAACACAACTATAGTTTCGGGAGAGCACTCCTCCCATCGACGGGTGATATAAAACTTTTAATATAAAGTTTTATATCACCCGTCGATGGGAGGAGTGCTCTCCCGAAACTATAGTTGTGTTCTTATAAAAGAATAAAATTGTGTAACACTGATAACAAAGTTTTATTTTCATCATAATTTATAATGAAGTGTTACGAAGTGAATGCCGATTCAATTAAAAAGAATAATAAGAAGTTTTCTAAAATGAGTTAAAATTGATGAAATCTTTTAAAGTCTATGTTTTGCGAGCGACATGATTCAAAGTTATAGATAAATGTTTTGAGACAGCCTACAAAAAAATATTTTGCTAAAATTCTAGAAAAAGCTCTTATGAAGATTCGGACTGCTTCCAACCATTACAAAACCTGTTTTGGAACACTACACAATAAATAATACAAATTTAAACATCCTTAAAAGCATTTTCGCCAGTATTTCCAGAACAGAAGGAAAATTTTATTTACCAAGCGATAGTAAAATGTGGGGACTAGGGATTTACCTTCAACATACGAGATTTCAGAATATAAACAAAAAAATAATATGACTAATATAAACGAGTCTTAATAAATGTATAAATTATTATCTTCTAAAATATTTTCTTTTAAAAATGAGCGAAATAAATGTGAGGCTTCGTCCGCGAATGGTAACGGTGAAGTGAATTATCCAGTAAATCAGATAACTGTGACGAAATGCTTGTAGAAGAACCTGATACACTTCAATTGCACTTTTTGTGAAATTTTGTCGAACACTGTTGAATACGGCGAATATTAATTTCCCAGGTATGTTTCACGTCTTCATAAAAAATATATTCAAAACAAACACATAAACTCCCGATCTACCATAGCAACCCCACCCCGAGGGTCGACATTAATCACCAAGTTTGTATTATATTCTCGCTCACACAACATAATATTTTCTCATTTTAAAAATAACAATTTAAATTTCCCTATTATGAAGTTAGAAACTGATCAAAGTCATTCCACTTGCTCTACTTTAAATCATAAATTTTAACGCAAAAACTATCTTCGCATCCGATGACCTTATATTTGTCGACGTCACGAATTGTATTTTTTATCTTTATTTAAAATACTAGACTTCGATCTTTTATATCGCCCTTATTTCTTAACAGATTTAAAAAATAATAGTATTGATTATCTTATGATTTTTATAATTAATTTATTCGCTAAAAGAAATTCATTCAAATTCATGATAATTGCCCATTGTTATTTATTATAAATCACCACCACCGATTATATCTTCCTACAAAAAAATATCAGTGAACGATGAGATTATCCGATTACCTTAGCTTATTCCTCCATACAAAAAAGTACACTATATTTTTCATCTTTAACCCGAGTTACCTTTTTAGTACTAAAACAAGCTTGCAGATTACAAATATTATTTGAAGATTCTCCAACGGAAACTAGTATTTCGAACATTATTTTCGAATGACTATTTTTCTTTGATAGGTTGACACCGTTGACATATCATGTATCACATAGGACATGTGGCGTTCGCAGTGGACGTTTTTCGCATTATTAATTTTAAATGGAATCGGCCATTGTGGTATTTGTTAACAAACTTTTAGTCAATAAACTAGTATTGTATTAAAATACTAGAATTTTTTTTCGTATATCGCGTGATTAATAATAATTGTTGTTTGAGTTGATTTTGATCACAAAACTACAGAAAAAACAATCATTTATAATTATATTACTTACATATTATGTACTTATATGTAGGTACAAATAATTGATCATTTTTTGTAGATTACCTATAAAATAAACCACGGCTCGCCACTGATTAACGTTATTACAAATTAAGTAATGAATATTCAGATAAAAATAGGTATGTACAAAATAAAAACACACTTCTGGACTATTATTCTACATAGAGCCGCATAATAGAAATTACTTAACAATACGAAAATGGTAATAGCACCATAATATTTAGATCTTTTCTTCACCAAATGGCTATTGACCAATTTGCATCGTTTAATAATAACGCAATGTGCTGTAAGGCAAAAATGGTTTTGTGTTACGACTGGGTATGTTGTGTTATTTGGGCATATTTATGTGAGTGGGTTTTGCATTTAAATATTTTTTTGAACGTCGCATCCTTCTCGTACATATAATCGGTGGGGAAGTTGCATCACCGAAGATGGAGAGCCTATTTTGTGGTGACGGCAAATATGCTTAAGATTTTAAATACTTAATTGATCGTAGATTTTCAGAAAGCAGATAGCACGCAATTTTGAAAAAAATATTTTTTTTCATATTACAAATAAAAATCTAATTACGTATTTTTAAAGAACCGTAAGATTTTTCTAGTGCCGTGAGAGTTTTCTGCAAATCGGAAGATGTCGTTTTTGTGATCGACACAATTTTCAGAAGGTAATTATGACAGATTTTTGTGTGAAAACGGTCCGGCTGTTTTTAGCAAGATATAGAATTGACCTCACTGCACCCGACAACACCATTTTATATATTTTTTTAAATTGTGGACTGGCTTCTTTCTATACAACTACGCTCAATTATATATTGTGCTAAAAACATCAAATGCATAATAAAATTATTTATTGAATTATAAAAAAACCAAATGCATGTCTTTATCATTTTTAATAGTAAGAAAACAATCCATCTGTTGTGTAGATTTGATTAATCACTCTTTTCACAAAAGTGCTATCATCTCAGTTTCACTTTTCCATGGCTGGCTGCTTTCTGCATAACTACGTCCAATTTTCGTCGGAGGAACCCAGTTTCTGATTTGATGAAATGATATTTCGATTTTCAAATCCAGTTTATGGTCATGTGTATTCAAATTGAAGAAATGCAAGTCTTGTAATGAAAGAACCAATGTGTTAAGATACTGAAAATACAAATTAATGCTATAAGTGATTAGAAATCACTCAGAGAAAGTAGATTCTTTAGGCTCTTGTTGAATATTTGACGTTTGGATTTGCATCCGTCTGCCTCTGAGGTACAGATTTTATATTCGTTTTCTTGTATTGGTAACACCGAATACGCGCCTATGTTCGCAGAACAATAATATGTCATAATCGAAGCGCAAATGGCGTTCTGGCCTCTCCACAAATTTTTGAATAAGTCTTAAGTTCCTTGATTTCAAATAAATATTGGCTCCGGTGAAGTTAGACACCATTTTAATTATATTTATACCACATTAATAATTCAAGTAACTTAGTTAACGTTGTAAAAGAAAAGTCATAAAATAAACTTCAAGATTTCGAAACAAAAAGACGGCGTTTTTATTTGAGCATTTAAAAAAAATTATATTGTAATTTTATACGCAAATTTATAATGGCACAATTATATTTTTTTATGTCCCGACTTGTTAAAAAATTTCGTGTTAAGTCGGAACTCTTCTAACTAAAATCAACACTTTTATAAATATTAAGACACATCAATATACAAAATAACTACATGATAAAAATATATAAATGTCAAGAAATACCAATGCAATGGAAATAAATTAGGAGCACTGATGGACGAACATCTATGCTGGCGAGCTCATACTAATGAATTAAGCCGCAAAATATTCTTCCCATTACTACGTAATGTACTCTTGTACAAGCATGACTACTACCCATTCTAGATTACGCTGATGTTTCCATGACTGATTTAAGCTGTGAGCAACTCGATAAACTTGAACGACTTCAGAAAACATGCATAAGGTTCATTTTTGGTCTTAGGAAATATGACCACATTTCTGATTATCGTAGGCAACTAAAATGGCTTAAAATTAGACAGCGGAGAGACTATCAATTCCTTTCACTTCTGTTCATAGTTCTAACGCTCCTATATACCTGCGTGAAAAATTTCAATTTTATTTCATTGATAATCTGTCGTGGTTTTCATCTTCGTTCTAATTCTCAAGGCACTTTCTTAATACTCATCCACAATTCCTCTTTCTTCTCTAACTCATATAGTGTCCATGCGGCTCGACTGTGGAGTCATCTCCCAACCACCATCAAAGATGTTACTACAGTATCTCTGTTTAAATCACGTCTGAAGAAACATCTCCTTTCTCTTCCTTAATCTCTCATCCTTTCCTCTTTTCTCTTTTTTCCTTTTTTCCATTGAGTAATACTATTGATTCTATGTAATTTATAAACAAATACGTTTACTTCTATATTTATATATCTTTAGCTTTTAATACCCGTATGCAGAGAGACAAAACTTAAGGTGAGGAAAGTACATTCTTATCTCAAATGCGGAGAATAACCCGAAGGTGAAGACAATAGAATGTACTTTCCTCACCTTAAGTTTTGTCTCTGCATACGGGTATAAGTCTTAATTTTCTATTGAATATGTTTTGTAACATGGATTATAAAAACAAAACTATTATTTTATTATTTGGTTGGAAGAAATTGCCATTTGGCAATAATCCCGCCAATGTACAAATAACATTACGTACAAAAAGTTAAATAAATAAAAAATACAATACAAATAAGTTATTTAATAATACATGGTATAGCAAAGTTATGATAATGTATCTAAAATATTAATTTATTACTGTAATAAAAATAAAATAATATTACATTTGTGGGGCCAATTGCAGGCAGAATCGTGAATGTTACCCAGTGTGTAAAGTGGCCACTTAAACCAGCCAATGACAGGTCATAAGCCCTGTAGATGCCTAGACTTCTATATTGTGAAAATGTTCTTCTCATCTTCATCTCTGTTGTAATGTTAACAGCTCCCCGGGAGTTGAATCCAGTCCTAGTCTACAAAAATTTGGACAAACTCAAAATATTGTATGTGCTTATGTAAAAACTTAAAATAACAAAAATATTTTTAATAGTCCTTCTTGACAATACATTTAATAGGATACCTATTGAAGACTGTACTTTTCTGTACTTGTACTGTTATTCGTTTTACAAACGTAATAAATTCATTTATATATTTTATCTGTTTAATTATTTTTAAGCTTTATCAACCTTTTTGACTACTATAACTCGAACACTTTGACTTGAGCCAGTGGATTTAGCAAAAAAGTAAATACGAATTGAACACAATAGACCGTAGACTACATTTCAATTTTCCAGATTATCGCCAAGCGTGCGTTTTTCATAATATTCAAACTCTCGCTGATAGACGAACCACGGCTGATATAGTGTTACTTACCAACATAATATCTGATAAAATAGATTCCTCCGAATCGGTTACCCGCATTCATCTTAAGGTACCACAGAGACAAACGCGTTATAAACAACTTTTCCACATACCTAAATGCAGAACAAATTCGTCAAAAAACGCTACGATTAACCGTATTATGGATACTTATAACAGGAAATTTAACGAAATAGATATATTTACCAAAAATATTAAATTTATCAAAACTGCCATAGGTAATAAATTATCTTTGTCCGCATCCTCCTCTCCGTTGCTCTCTATCCCTGAAAAAATATAAGTTTTATAGTGGATCTTTTAATATAATTATGTATCCCCGTACTGAGGGCCAACTGTTTGTGACACCTGATTTTTATAATCCGAAGCATTTCTATTAAACTTATATGTTATTCTTATTTATATATTATGTAGGTGCATATAATGTGCATTTATGTGTTCGTTTTGAATCAACGTTCGCGTATTGTCAAACCTTATTTTATTGTTGTCATTAATTCGTATTTACCTCATTTTGTAGTTACCTACCGTATTGTATAGGACTGAGCACATTATTCATTCGATGTGTATCAGTTAAATTTGAAAATAAAATGCTTTTTTTTTTTTTTCAGAATACGGTTTTGAAATTTAACATACTTTAAAAAAAAACAATTTATATTATTTTGTCATTTGAATTTTAACAAAAAGGTTTCTAACTTTTTACTAAGCTCTTTTATTGTACCATTTTTAATACAATTTCCAAGTTTTAAACATTTATTTTTTTCATACTTACGCACCCACACACCCGCACCCTCTCCCTCATTCATTCCCACCCGCACATGTATCCTATCCCTCATTCATTCACGCATACACACATTCACATACACATGAATACAAACGTCACACAAATACAATTACTAAACTTCTTTTCTTATATATTATGTGTCATTATATTTACAGTGGATTTTTTTAATTGGCTTTAGCATTGTTAAGATTTTTCTAATTATTTTGTTTATGTAATAGCTGTAAAAATCCCAAATAAAATAAAATAAAATAAAATAAAATAAAATAAAATAAAATAAAATAAAATAAAATAAAATAAAATAAAATAAAATAAAATAAAATAAAATAAAATAAAATAAAATAAAATAAAATAAAATAAAATAAAATAAAATAAAATAAAATAAAATAAAATAAAATAAAATAAAATAAAATAAAATAAAATAAAATAAAATAAAATAAAATAAAATAAAATAAAATAAAATAAAATAAAATAAAATAAAATAAAATAAAATAAAATAAAATAAAATAAAATAAAATAAAATAAAATAAAATAAAATAAAATAAAATAAAATAAAATAAATATATTATTTCTGGAACGCCAGCGCCAACCGCAGCGCAACGGTGCAATTTGTGACCATCGATAAACAATCACGAACTTTTCTTGGCCAATATTACAAAAGATACTCCGGATGTGGAGAAATAACCCTAATTGATCCTTTGTTCCGTTGCTTGTGAAATACTAAAGTATCAGTACTCGTTTAAAGGAAATGATTAGAATCGAATAATATTCACGCGCAAAGGACATCGATAAAAGGAGATTACAAATACTAATTCGAGGAAACCACGTTTAAATTAGAGATGGGCAATAGTGCCATCTGCATAGTTTTAATGTTTCAGAGATAACAATGGCATAATGATCAGCGTGTCAGTATTAGTTTTTAAATTTGAGTCAATATTATAGCATGAAACTAATAATTTTGCTTTTGAAAACACATGAATATTTTTTAGAAATGAAGACATGAGTAGATGAAAGCGAAAATGCACTTTTTTACATAAATGTAGATTTTATGTACAGTCCATTTACTTAACACGTTCACTGCGTTCAATATTGAATGTATTTGTAAATCGTTGGACAGAGTAGATTCAATGAAATATTTGGGAATTTATATAGATGAGAATTTAAGATGGACTAAGCAAATTGATCATATTAATAATAAATTGAATAAGCAAATTTACTTTTTTAAAACTATAAGAAATGTAATTAGCAACAATATTTTGAGTTTGTCCAAATTTTTGTAGACAAGGACTGGATTCAACTCCCTGGGGAGCTGTTCATGTTAACATATTACAACAGAGATGAAGAACATTTAAGAGAAGGTAATATAGAAGTCTAGGTATCTACAGGGTTTATGACTTGTCAATGGCTGGTTTAAGTGGCCATTTTACACACTGTGTAACATTCACCATTCTGCCCATATTTGAGCATCTATATTCCTTCAATTATTTTATCTGTTGATGTTTGTTTGAGCTTCACAAAAATAATACAAACAATGTAAAAATATAAATAAATAAATATACCGCGAACAATGACTTAATGCACTGTACTCACGTACTTAGCGTGTCCGATTGGATTATATCCTGCCACTCCAATATGGGGCGACAGATATCGCCTTGTCGTTTGCCACAATTAGGTCCCCAGGAGTGCAGCCTTGAGCGGGCATGTCAATAGGTGG
Source organism: Micrasema longulum (assembly GCF_059751315.1). Lineage (NCBI taxonomy): Eukaryota > Metazoa > Arthropoda > Insecta > Trichoptera > Brachycentridae > Micrasema > Micrasema longulum. Next base: position 949,141 of record NW_028278398.1, read on the forward strand.
CTGTCGTCCTGGGTCACACAATATATTACCACCAGAGAGGTACCCCCACATTTGGAGATTTTGTTTTACATCGTTTATCACCCACCGGTAGTCTATTGAGGGCGATCCATAGAGAGTATGGTAGGTGTTCACCTCCTTGAATACCCTCATTTGGATTCATGCACGGTCTCGCTCCAAGATCCTGTTGCCATAGTTCTTCTCTCCGCTGTTGTGAGGATTCAACAAGGGAGGTGGCTTTGATAAAACTGTTTCTAGATCTTAGATGCAAGGCCGTTGTTTGATGGTGGTGCAGGGGATGTCTAGGATCGTAGGTTTGTTTGTGCCTCTCTGCTTCTGCGGTTGTCACTGTACTGTAACAATAATAATAATAATGTTTGGATAATTTAAATAGCGCCATTTTTGTGAAAATCACCACAATGCACTGTAACAAGGACTTACTTATACTGACAGATTTTCGACAGTGCCATAACTAAAGAACAGCAATAGTAGACACGGGAATCGTGTCCGACGCACCAAACGTGTGAAAGCCTACACAACTACACACTACTACAACTACACCATCGAAAGTAGGAGACAACCAATTTCGAGACCGAATGAAGGTGTTATTTCATCAAAACTTTAACATCAAAAATCTCCACTTTTTATATTCGTCGCATGGCACCTTCATCCACTCATGTCTTAAATTAGATTAATTAGAAATTGGAGACCACGGGCAAACAAAAAAAATGTTGGAAGGCCACAGAAAAGATGGGTCGACGACATTTTTTTATTTTATTTTATTTATTAATTTACACGCCCTATGGGCTTTTACTATTTTAGAAATTACATTTAAGTGCAGCAGTGAAACATGAGTATGTAAATTTAGTTAAAATTAAAGATAACATAAGAAAAGCTAAAAGATACAATAATAAGTAAAAATCAGGAAATGTAGGTACCAACATAGGTATATAGAAAATAGAAAAATATTTTAAAAATTTACATATGAAAACATACACGCATACATATACATACATATAAGTTTATACATTATTATAGAGATACATTGCCTCTATTGCCGGTAAAACATGGATGATGAAAGCGGGTGATAGGAAGTAATGGAGAATTTCGGAAGAGGCCGCCATCCAGCAGTGGAGAGAATAAGGCTGAAGAAGAAGAAGAAGTCTTAAATTATTCCATTAATTTTGCGGATAAAAAATATACTCAGGAACATTTCTGTATATTGAAATCTAAAACTACTGTTTTTCACCTGTGCAATTATTATCGCTCCGGGCTACTATTCTGAATCTTTTCTACCCCCTAGAGAGTAATTAATTACAGAATTTTTTTGGATGCCTTTACACTTTGCTTTATATACGGCCACACTGGTGATTAAACGCCAAATAAATATGAACGCGTGAAGTCAACATAATAATTTTTATTTGGAACATTATTTCGACCTTAAGCAATACCCAAATAGTTATTTATTTGTTTAAATTGACGAAACCGTATTAGTTTTTTTTTCGTTTTTCAAACTGTTTTATACACCCTTTGATATTTAAACATCAGCGTGGCCATTACATGAAGCAAAGTGTCACCGTATTAAAAAAATAAAAATCCCAAAATTGACCAGTCTCTAGGGTGTAGAGAAGATTCATAATATCACCCCAGAAAAACTGTATTCTTTAGAAATGATGAGGGTGGTAAAAATAAATAAAAAATGTTTACATGACTGTTATTATGATTATTCATATTTAAAGTATTAACTTTGTGGTCAAACATTCTACTAGATGTTTGTATATAACCACTTACCGACTTTTCTATGTCTACCGGTTTCGAGACGTACCCTCCTTTCGTCAGGACACCAATTAAACCAACATGCAAAACCCACTATACACCTTCACCATTTGGGTTGTTAAAAAGTATAGTCAGTGCAAAAATAAAAAAAATCCCCAGATTAACCACTCTCTAGGGGAGAGAGATGATTCAGAATACCACCCCAGGTGGGATATATGCGGATATTTTAAATTTTAAAAAGAAATCGGATACGATAAATGTTTTCTTGCGCGTGGTAAAAATTGGAGCATTAAATTTTACGGCAAAGTTTTATTCAAATTCAAACATTAAATAAAAAAAAACTAACTACTTTGAATGACGTCACAAGTTCATATGAATCAACCTATGTTATAAAAGACTTCCGGTTTGCTTGCCGTGGATGGACCAATGCGAAGAACTGATCGAGAATAACCGGAAAAGAACCTTTGACGTTACACGCGGAGTTATTTTAGAAACACAAAACTTTGAAGAATCGTAGCATTGATAATACGGTGTATAAAAAAAGAAAAAAAAACTTGACTTCCTCATTTTCATCATACTTAGAGGATAAACATTATCAGTACAATATTTTCTGACGTGTCCAAGACGCTTCGCATTCCGTGGTGAATGACTTCCGCGGTGGGTACTCTCACCAGCACTCGGTGGATCCAAGAAGTACGCACACTCGCGCAGTGCATCCGGGGACAGTTGCCCATTATACTCCGTGAGAACCTACCTGAGTTGAACTTCCTCGATTACGATTGCATTAGATACACACCATTATAATTGCTCGTGAAATGAAAGTGCCGCGCGACGGTGGATTAGTTTGTCATTTGAAATCTAACGAGTAGACAAACAATGCACTTTTAAGGTATGATCAAATTATCGACACGTACTACAGAGTGTATTTGTAGACGATTTTTTAGTTGAGGTCTACGCATGACACATTTAAGTGTCAGATGGCTTAGTTTTTCCAAATTTATTTTTTATTTTTCAATTAATATCGTTACATAAAATATAACGCTTTCTTTCATGCACAATCTACTTTTCTATATTTAGTTAATCTTAAAACTGAAATTTTCCAAAAAAATGACTAGCTCTTGTACTTGGAGAGTGGCTTTAATTTATTTATTTATACTTTTACAATGTTTGGATTCTTTTTTTATACAGAATAATGTTTCCTCACTGGGGTGTCCCGTGCCGAGGGAAACATTTTACAATAAGTAAAACATGACTGAAATTAGTTATTTAACATAGTTAAAATAATAATAACAAAAGAAACGTAATAAATCTAATTAACCTTATTATCATTAGCATAATAAGCAATACAAACTAAAATAATCATAAAAAACATAACCAATTTATATAGACCTGTAGACCAAATTTCATAAAAAGTACACAATTTTTTACCCATTTGGCTTGATCCACTCATCGGTCTGTGCGCAACCCACCTTCACTATCCATTCCTTAATAGCTAACACTGTTTTAGTTATTTAGTGGATTATAAGATATATATTTATTTATTGTTTGTTTATTTATTTTTTGATTTTACAGAAACAAATAGTCAGCAATAATATAATAACATAAAAAATATACGGTTTAAAGACAGACCTGCGAAGTTTCTAAATAAAAATCATACATATTAAATTATGGTGAGTTTGTGTGTATTTGCATGAGAGTAAGTGTAGAGGTGTGTTTGTGTGTATTTGTGTGGGAGTAAGTGTTTAGGTGTGTGTAAGCGTGAGCATCATTAAATAGCGAGTGGGAGCGTATCGCAGACAGAAAGAATGAGTCATAATTTATTTTTAAATAAATGAAGGGTAATGTTTTATATATATCAATAAATGAAAAAATCATTAAAATTTGAGCAAGAAAGATAGAGGAAAGAGTGTTGTGCATAGTTATTGCTTCAGACTGGCAGTGCAAAAAAGAAAAAAATAGTATTACAGATGTTATTTGATGTAACAAATAACCATCATACACATACACATACTCATACATTCATGGCGAGTCCGAAAAGTAATGTAAGTGATTTTTTTTGACGCGACTGTATGTTGGAGTGCGCGCGGACCGGTGGTAGTGGGGGAAGTCATCTAGCGAACGCTGGGTCTCTCAGTCTTCTCTAGTCATCCGGAGAGCGAGGACAGGCGTTTCCGCGTAAGTTGTTTCGGGACTTTTTATAGAATTAAAAATGCAGAGCTCGGTAGATAAAAGGATGGAAATCAAGTTTTGTGTCAAACTTGGCAAGACTGCAGCGAAAACTGTTCAAATGATCGAGACAGCCCTTAAAAAAGATGCTCTGTCGGATTGGCAAAAGGTCGGCGTCCCCTCGCCCCAAGAAGGCCATGTTGAACAGATCCCAAATCAAGACGATGCTCATTGCGTTTATTCCCAGATATTTAAAGTAGTCAACTAGTTTTAAAATTTGGCACGAACAATGCATATCAAAGGACTGGTCCATCACTAGTTTGTACCATAAAGTACAACTGAAAAAGCAAAATTTTACGTATAAGTGCTAAAAATACTAAAATACAGGATTCAACGCGTCCGGTCTGACATTGCGGATGACTGGAAGTTGCATCACGACAACGCGCCGGCCCACAGCGCCTTTCTCGTCACCAACTACCTGGAAACAGCAAAGGTTCCAATGATTTCCCACTTATAGCCCCCCTACGGTCCAGACTTGGCTCCTCCCGACTCATTTTCGTTTCTACGCCCGAAAGGACGCATGGAAGGAAAGCATTTCGAGACTATCGAGGGGATCCGAGCAGCTTGTACCGCGGCCTTAAGGAGCATTCCGGAGGAGGCCTACCATGGCGCATTCGATGCCTGGAAAATTCGCTGGAGCCGATCCATCAACGCAGGAGGAGCCTATTTTGAAGAATTTTTACGTGCTGTAACAAAAAGTACAATAATTTCTTTGTATCTACTCACTGACATTACTTTCTGAACACACCGTGTACATATGTATATGTCCACACATACTTGCATACACGTAAACTATGGTCAGCCTTTAATTTTTATAATCCAAGCTACCTACACTTAATAAAATAATTTAAAAAAACCGCTCGGTTTTTAACTACACTTTTTTCTACTGACCGGTTTCGAAGTAACAGGGGCTTCTTTGTCAAGGTATACTTAACTAGTTACCTTGTTAGTAAAGTATACCTTTGATAAAGAAGCTTGTGTAGCTTTGAAACTGGTCGTTATTAAAAAAAGTAGTTAAGAACAAAGTTCAACAATGTTTTGAGTATGTCCAAATGCTTGCAGACTGGCTGGGTTTTCTCCCTAGGGAGTTGTTTATATTTAAATGTGTTGTAACGTTGTTATTATTGTTGTGTGTAAAGTGGCCATTTGAACCAGCCAATGACAGGTCATAAGCCCTATAAATATCTAGACTCCCATATTCCCTTCTTAAAAATGTTTACCCTCTCTGTTGCAACAAATTTAAATAAGAACAAAGTTGTTTCATACTTCTTTTAATAAAATAAATAATCTCAAAGTAAATGTTTCAAATATATATCTATAATGTATATGTATGTATATATATACATATACATATATGTGTGTGGATGTTTAAATTTAGACAGTTTAGTGAATGTCAGAGTTCGTAAAGGGGGCCCTTTAAACTACCCAATGACAGGTCATAAGTCATGTAAATGCCTAAACTTTCATGTTTCTATCTAGAAAACATCTTAGCAGCGTATCTTGGCAATTTTTGTTACATGATAGTAAGGTGATTAGCCTTACGCTTCCGGCGCCACTCCAGGGACTATGAAATATTCTGGGTGAAAACACCCTTTCGTATAAATATTTTCATGTCAACTGTGTCGGGAATCGAACCCGAGACCTCTTGCATTGTAGGTAAATGCCCTGATCACCACAGGACGAGGCCGAGTATTATAAATTACGAGCTGAACCCGGCAATGTTTTGCTATTGCTAGATTTGAGTTCTTGCTACGTATACATTATTATTTTATTTTTTCGGTTTACACAAATTGTGAGGACAGAGAATTTTTATAAATAGGTGTTCGAACATTGTTTTCCCATCACTGTCTTGCAGATGCCTCGCCGATACTGTGCGAAAAAGACCTTTTGTTAGAATATACAAAATCGACGTTTCCCCCTACCATTTTCCGCACCTCAAAATTGAGCCGATTTCGTTATTTTTTTCTACAAAATATCAGATCTTTTTTTTTGTATCGGTATGTTTTACGTTTTTAAAAATAGTTATATTTGTATACCGTTCGCCATGCGCCCGAAGACAGCAGATAAAGCTGTGCTTTTTTACGGGTTTAAATGGTTCTAGTTCCCATAATAAACAATTTTTTTTAAAACGAAACAATATAGGGACACGCCAATTGCAAATATCTATAATGTGTAAAAAAAGAGCTCTGCGCTGGTTTGGACATGTAGAGCGAATGGACAACGAAAGAACAGCTCAACATATTTACGTTGCGAATGTTCATGGATGCAGAAATAGAAGAAGACCGAGAAAGACATGGCATGACCAAATCCAAAAAATACTTAACGATGAAAATGGCAAAAGTCGCGCGTGCATGAGATGATCTACGAATGTAGAGTAAGCGAGATGTGAATGCAAAGATATCATGTGTTGCGTTCTATCCACTCTCCCTACCCTTACGGGGAAACGGCGTGATAGTTTGTTGTTGTTGTTATTGAAAAAACAACATTTCTCTAATGCCATAATTCAGAGAGAAAATACGTAAATCCGTTTGCATGAAGAAAATTCGGACCGCGTTTCCTATTAAGGTTAAACATAATTAAGTATACTTACAAATCTTGACTAAAAAATCTTTGGTAAAAACCGTTCGGATAAACGTCAAAAATATGTTGTAACTTTTCATTGGTAAGTAGATACCTAGGTACTCGCTTATGATTGTATTCCAAATCTAAAAATAATAGATATAAAAATATTTTATTTAAGTAGGTACCTAAGTACTTGATAATGTTTTAATTACAAAACATAAAATAATCCATTATTTTTAAGTAAAGTATTCTTTTTGAAAATGTCAAACTCTGCTCAGGGATGCACTCTAGTCAGGAATGCCATTTTCAAAAATGTATAGAATGCCAGTTGATATTATTTTAGAATAACCAAAAATTCAATAAAAAGAAATAAATTAGTAGAAATTATGAGGAATTCACTGAAATAATCTGACTGGGATCCATATAAAAACGATTGTTTGTAAAGATTTAAAAACCAGTTTTTTTTATACACAAAAAAATAACTTCCATCCATTTTTTTGTATACGCATTCTCGGCGAATGCAACCCTGGTGATGGATAAAAAAAACATTTACGCTCCTTACTTTTTTTTTACTTAATAAATTGAAGATTTGCTGAGCTATAAACCTTCTCGTGGCAAAGATGTACATTTATCTGAAAACCGCACCTAAATCGGTCCGCTAGTTATTCAGTCCATCGAGAACAACCATTCGAACATTGCCTTTTATATGTATGGATTATAAATAACATATTTTAGATGATCATTGTCAGTATTTTGAAACAATACTTAACTCCCAAACCCCTTTTATAAGTTACTAAACGATAATTTCCACAATCATATGATGTATTATAAATTATTGCTGATATTCTGTTATTTCCAATTCACCATCATGGTAAAAAGAGGTTCAGTGTCATTTAAAAAAAAAAAAAAAATTTTGGGCTATTAAACTGAATCAAAAATTATTTTTTTTAATATCGTATTATCAGCGCTTTGATTTTTTAAAGTTTTGTATTTCTAATATGACTCCGCGTGTGACGTCAGAGGTTGTTCTTTGTTAGTTCTTCCGATTAGTTCGTTCGCGGTAAACCAACTGGATATCCATCACAGCTCTCATATCATTGGTTGGTTCATATGAACCAGTGACGTTGATCAAAGTAGTGCGTTTTTATTTAAAAAAATAATATTATTTTTTTCGTTTTTACATTTTCAAGAGACGCACAGTGTTTTGACCCATACAAGCTACAAGATAAAAAGTCACCTTTGAATTCTTAAACGATGACGTCATGGGGGCATTACCAGATAGTTAGTGTGACGATTGTAAGCCTAATTGGGGTGATTAATGCTTAGGGTGATTCATACCAGAATATGAAAGTCGGATAATTGGTTTTTGAAAGCCTAATTACATTTATTTGCATTTTGGCGTCCGACGTGTAAAGGTTGTTTATCAAGTTTAAAGTTTTTTATTTCGATTAAAAAAAAAATGGAAGCTATTTTGGAAGGTATGTTGTATAGTTTTTTTTTCTAATATTTTAATGTATTTCGTTTAGGTATTTAAAAAAACAATAATTTAACTCATGTATTTTTCAGTAGTTAAAAAAATATCAATTTCTAACTTCTCGAGAATTTATCTCGGAGAGTATATCAAAGTAGCAAAATATTATTTTTATTTTTCAATAGACCAATTTATTGTTAATTCATTACAGTTTCGATATTTTACCGCACAAAGTTGCATCTATCTTATTTTGTTATTTTACAGGTACCAGATACGAGATTTACAGGCAAGAATTGTACGTGATGTGGAAGAGTTTGACGAAGAAAGAAAGGCTTCAAGGAGTGTTAAATAATATTGTTAGTAAATTTGAAGTCGGTGAACTCGGTGCAAGTGGTGAAAAACTGTTAAAAAATCAAATTAAGCTTATTTGTTTAAATATAAGCAGAAAATGGACCGAATCTGGCTGTAAACTAGATAGATTTGTTAAAAAAAAAATTGAGTGGCTCGACGGTAGTGAAAATATTTTGATATGTGAAAACTTTCGACAAAGTCCTACAGTAGACATGAATGAACCATCTACGTCTACTGGAAGGCCCGCAAAGGATTTTGGGGCATGCAGTGATCAGTGCAAAAGGACAAAAGTGCGTGATTTAGTGAGTACGAAGACATCTGAAGAACTTTCGTTTGCCACGCAGGTATCTATTCGAGCATCAGGAAAACGCACAGTTGCCGATCTCCTAAAGAAAATTTTGAAAGCTACTCCCAGCAAAAATACGTAGGGAACGTCAACAAGTAAACAAACAGCGGGCATTGACAATTGAGGAAGCGCTAAGTTTATACGTTGACTGTAAATTATCTTCGCATTCCTACAAAGTTATGCGTAAAAATGCCATAAAAACTGGCCACAACATATATGCGGCATTTTATAGTTTGAGAAAAGCAAAAGACGCATGTTGCCTGAGCGAGGAATTTGTCAAAATAACGGAAACTAGTGCAGAAATCCAGCTACAAGCGATTTTAAATCATACGGTGGAACGATTGCTAAATGTAGAATCAGAAGTCTTAAAAGAAAGAGTTCCTTCAGGTTCTGTACTGACTCTTATATGCAAGTGGGGTGGAAATGGAAGCTAAGGACATAGTAATTATAAACAGAAATTTCACACAGAGCATGCAATAGATAAATTTTTATTTATTATGTCATTCGTTCCAATACAACTAAGGCTTAATGATGACCCTAATATAGTAATTTGGCAAAATTTAAGCCCTTCCTCAACCTCTTATTGTCGTCCTATTAAATTTATTTTCGCCAAAGAAACTGATATTCCTACTAAGTCTGAAATCGAAAAACTTCAAGATGCAATTGAAAAACTTGAAAATTTTTATGTTAATATTGGAGGTGTAGTATTGTCCATAAAATTTAAAATGCTTTTAACAATGGTAGATGGTAAAATTTGCAACGTTTTGGCTGAAAATAAGTCAACCATGTCCTGTTATATTTGTGGCGCCAAACCCAGTGAAATGAACTCTATTAGTATTAATAGAGTTTCTCGACAAGAATTTTATTGCTTTGGCTTATCTACATTACATTCTCTTTTTATATTTCTCAAAATACATCTATTTGAAAATCACTTATAACAAATGTTTTATTTAAAAACCTTTAAGTTTTATCATCATCATACCATATCCGCTCCCTATGTGGAGCATATGGATTCCATAATCTGCCTCCGGCCAAGCTATCGACCTCCCGTACATCCTCCCAAGTTAAGTCCACGTACCGCAACTCTGACGCAAACTGCCCACAAATTGTCAACAGCGGACGACCAGGACGCCAAGAACCTGATGCCTTGTAACATAGGCAAGCATGGTTAAGGCTCTTGGAAGGCATACGTAGTACATGGCCTTGCCAGCCAAAACGCCTTGGATGACAGTAGATACCAAGGGTTGCTGTGTCCGTTGCCTCACTTCTGTGCTCCTTACAATGTCAAACTTTTAAGTTTATTTAAACCCTTTCAGTTGTCATGTTTAACATAATAAAATCAGCTGTAAAATGGTTATTCTGACAAAACAAGTGAAGGCAGATTAGTTCTCTCGGGTGAAATCTTTATTTTATGCCCAAGTATCTAATATAATTTTCAATGATTTATTTTATAGGTTGACCGATTTATCAGTCAATAGAATTAAAGTAAAAATTTCAATTATTTATGATCCTTAAATACATTATTGGATGCAGATATCAATTTCCAGAAAATTTATTTCGTTTATTAAATAACAAAATGTGACATATTTTTTATAAAACGAATTATTATAACATATTTAATAAAAAAAACTTCTTTTTAGGATTAAATGAATCGCATACGTGAGTTAAAAGTACATTCAGAATTTTTAGTTTCTAGCTTGTATGAAACGAAACACTGTGAGACGTTGCGATACAATTTTACTTCAGAGGCAGACGGATGCAAATCCAAACGTCAAATGTTCAACAATAGTCTAAAGAATCTACTTTCTCTAAGTTATTTCTAATCATTTATAGCGTTGATTTGTGTTTTCAGTATCTTAATACATTAGTTCTTTCATTATGATACTTATTATACCTCTACATAAACAGCGCACTAAATTTGGTGAACGCGCATTTGCGGTCGCAGGCCCTATGGCATGGAATGCTCTCCCAGCAGAGGTGCGAGGCTGTGAAAGTGAAGTGATGTTTCGGAAAAAACTTAAAACCCACTTGTTCTCTAAATCATTTGAATAAATCCGTAGCACGTGACAGCAAAATAATTTATTTTAATTAAATTACAAATTTAAAAGCTTCAATTAAATTAACTTAACAATAGAATCACCATGTAAAGCGCCCTTGAGGTATTTTATTACGAAAATGGCGCTATATAAGTTATCCATAATAATAATAATAATGATACTTAAATTTCTTCAAAATCAATGGACATGATCTTAAACTGAATTCGAAAATCGAAATGTCATTCATCAAATTCTGGATTTAAATTCGTCTGTCTCTGAGCTACAGAATTTAATGCTCTAATTTTTACCGCGCTAAGAAAACCTTTTTTGTGTCAAATTACCCGTCGGGCTGAAGTTCCTCATAATGATGGTTATTATGTTCTGGAAGAATATAGATTCCAAATTACGCAACTAATCAGTGGCCACGCCACGGCCAATATGGACATGCGAGTACACGCCATCCGAAGCTTTGCGACATCAACGCGAAACCGTACATTATCACCATTAAACATTATTGGCTGCGTGGTCATTTATATTATTTATGAAAAATAGAAAGTTATAACAATTATAGGATTTTTCGTAGTCAAGCGGAAACCAGCTACAAGTTATTACGATTTTACCTACGCATTTTATCGTAAGGAACAATTATTTAAATTTTATGAATTAACAGAGATGAAGAACATTTTAGAGAAGGGAATATAGAAGTCCAGGCATCCACAGGGCTTATGACATGTCATTGGCTGGTTTAAGTGGCCACTTTACACATTGAGTAAAATTCACCATTCTGCCTATATTTGAACATCTATATTCCTTCAATTATTCCATCTGTTGACGTTTGTAAAGTCAAAAAGCAGAAACCTTTTTTGTTGCGGGTGAGATTCATGTCATTGAATTATTTCACCCACATACTAGGCAACGCCTGAAAATATTTTTCACTTCTTTTTTACTCATACTTCTTCATGGACCAGGTGGATTTATCAACAATGTTTTGAGTTTGTCCAAATTTTTGTAGACATGGACCTGTCTGCGTTATTTGTAAGTGTGAAAGCACTGCAATTAATTATATAAATCGTAAACGTATAAAAGAAAAATATGTAATTCAAATATAGGCAGAATGGTGAATGTTACACAATGTGTAAAGTGGCCACTTAAACCAGCCAATGAAAGATCATAACCCCTGTGGATCCCTGGACTTCCATATTCCCTTCTCTAAAATGTTCTTCATCTATGTTGTAATATGTTAATATATTATTATCATCAGCTCTCTAAAGGGTTGAATCCAGTCTCAAAACATCGTTTATGAATTTAGAAATAGTCTTCCTATGATTATTACTTCATCATCATTATCATCATTCCCTTTCCGCACCTAAGTGGTTGGTTTGAAGAAATTGACATTTGGCAATAAGCCCGCCAATGTACACATATAATTATGTTGAAAAAGTTAAATAAATAAAATATGGTGCATAGAGCATATATTTTTTGTTACAAGAGGGTAAGATAATCAGTCTTCAGATGATAGTCAAGGGACTAGGAAATATTCTGGTGTGAAAACACCCTTTTAAATAAATAATTTTTTATTTTTTTTTAATATTTAAATCTTAAAGTAGGGCACACATATCATACGTATTGTTATGTGTGTTCTAATAATAACATTGCAAATATATTTAATTTATAAATTGTTTATCACATATGTCTTGACCATTATTTTAAATTTAGATATGTTTTTTTCTTCATAAATATTTTTTTCCATTTCGTAATACTTTTTAATTGCTTTAAATAAAATTGAATTTTGTGACTTTGCCTTTTTCCTAAATGGAAGTCTAATTTTGTTCTTTTCTCTAGTATTGTGATCGTGTTCATGCTGGTTCCGATCAATTTTTTTCCAAAATTCTGTTTTTTTATTAGAGTTTATAATTTTATGAACAAATATCATTGTATTGTAAAATATTCTTTGTTTATATGTTAATAATTTAAATAAATATTTCATATAAAGAATGTCAGGAATCGGACCCGAAACCTCTTGCATAGTAGGTAAACGCTCTTACCATTACACCACGAGGCCGACAATTTACTTAAAGTATCGTTAAAGACAAAAGAAATGTTTATTAAATAAAATGAAAACTCATTTAAATTTTATTTTTGATTTTTATCAGTCTTTAATATAAAAAAAAAAACATTATATACAGGTGTTTACAACATATTATGTAAAATATCGTCTTATTTATGTACAAAGTTGCGAGCAATTTTTACTTTTCGCTTAAATTATTGAAATAAAATAAATAAAATAAATTATGTGAACAGTCACACAAATTTCTGCTAGGGGTTGCGGTGTTTACATGGAACCTTCTGGCGGACCAAATATTTTGAAGGTCGTAATGTTCAACACTGATTCTTCTGCTATTGGCTTCTTCCTTGTGGATGGACCATCAGCTCCTTCAGCGACAAGTGGTAGCATTTATCCTGTGAAGATAATTTATTGCGTTATAACGACACCATTTTTCAAAACTGTAATGAAGTAATGTTTATTTATTTCATTGTTTTTGATGTGGACATAGGTTCATTGTTTTAGGTCTCGACTGGCTACTCTTTAAAACTCCTCGGTGCGAAGTAGACTCGAGAGTGGCTCGATGATTTGGGGGCCACATGAACTGAAGTACTCTCTTATAATGGACATAATCCAAAAATGGTTTCTGAGATATCTCTACACGAGAGAGTGCGGGTATCCTTGGCTCTACTCGACCGAGTTTCTCCAGGGTATGCTCGGCTACAACCGTTTGGAGACTAGAAGAAATGTGTATTTGACTACACATTTTTATCGATTGTTGCGCGGTGTTGTCGATAATCCTGAGATTATGATGAGCATTGGTTTGTATGTTCCTGATAATTACCTAAGACAGCGTCAGCATAGATTGTTTCATATTCCGATATATACGACCATGCCTGTTATGCCTGTTGGAAGTGTTACCGCTATGCTGAACAACATCGCTCTTGATATTGATCTGTCCCATGTATCCGAAGGGGTTTCCTGGAGCAGGATTCTCCTACTACTTTGAAATGAGTCTCTTATTTATTATAGTATTTTTTTCTTTTTTATAATATGTACGTGTTAAATGTATGTTTGTAATGTATATGTTTTATTTAAATTAATTAATTGCATAATTGAATTGAAAAAAAAATTCCTGTGCTTAGGCTGGACCTTCTTTTTCACATTTATGTTTTATTAAATGATACTTAAAAAACCATATTAATACTAATAATCATTTTAAAAAAGATTTTGAAAAAATGCCTAACAATATTTTGAGTTTGTCCAAATGTGGACATATTCAAAACATTGTTGAATTAACTTGCGTATAACATTGTGGTATAAACAGAAGTACAAAAATTGGAAAATTGTTTCAGGCGTTGCCTAGTAGGTGAATTGGTTCAGCCGGATGAATCCCACCCCTACGATAAAGGTTTCAGCTCTTTTACTTTACAAAAGTCAACAGATGGAGGAGTAGAGGAAATGTGGATGTTAAAATATAGGCGAAATAGTGAATGTTACACAGTGTGTAAAGTGGCCACTTAAACCAGCCGATGGCAGGTTATAAGCCCCGTAAATGTCTAGACTTCCATATTTCCTTCTCAAAAATATTTTCCCTCAATGTCGCGACATATTTAGACATTTAATATTATTTTTTGCATCTATCACATAGACGAAAAGTCGATTACCTCTAGTGATAAAATAATAAAATTTTCAATCAATAAAATTGTTGGCATAACTGCTATCTTATCGCGACCTTTTATAATATCTACCACGAAATTTCAAATGCTGTAAGAGAAAAAGTGTAGTAGAGGCAAAATAATGCATAATAACAATCATATTTCTTGTTGTCGTTAATGTAATAATAACAATTATGCTTTTGCAAATAATAAAGGACGCAAGTGCCGCGGTTACAGAATTTTATATTTCCGTCGACGATATGTTATTAAAATGTTGCTTCAAGTATTTCTAGCATTACGTTTATATGATTTATTTAAAAAAACACTTTCAATTTAAATTTTGTCAAAAGGTCACGTTTTTAATAAGTTTCTCAACTTTTTGATGTTGTTTAAATAGTGAATGTCTAAATGACCCCTCATGATAAAACATTGGTAGGGAAGTTTTAATAAAATAATTTTCTAATCACTGTTTTCACTGTTCTTTTATTTAAAAAAATTACAATAATTACACAAATATTACAAAAGAATAATTATGCGAATATACAAATAAATGCATCAATATGATAATATACATTTCGCTTATTACAAAATAACATTAATGGTAACATAATATGATATATACAATGCTAATAAACTTTACGTCAAAATTGAGTTCGCAATAATTTGTGCGCTTGTACGAGTCTGAAATATAAATTTATGGAAATACTGGCCCAATCTAGTGAGAAGTAAATATAAATAATTAACATTTATGAGGGAGCAAAACACGACTAATTTAATACGAGTTCAAAGTGGGCCCCCTTTCGAGAGAAATTAACACTCGAATGTGGATGGATCAAGATGAACAGTGCACTAATTCCATTCAAACTTACTATGACCGATTTCAGAATTCGTCAAATAACGCGCTGAATCAACATAAAAGTTACTATTCATTTTATAAAGGTATTTTTAAAGAATTTTGTCAAGTTTGTTTTAAAAAGAAAAGTATTTTACGCATATTTTATCAGTCGCATTTACGATACTTACAATATACGTAAACCCTCTGACGTCCCATAATATAATATGTAACCATCAGGGGGGTGGTTTTGTTCACAAAACGGAAATATTATAAACTAGATTTATATACAGAAATGGCGGAAAACATTTTTACACTAGACATGCTGTCACTCGGGGATGTCCCGCCGCGATACTACGCTCAGTAGATCACGACGCGACGTGGACAGTGGACAGTGGACATCGAGAAGACGGGTAAAGGAAGAACGAAGTCAGGGAGATGTTACGCAGTCTATCGCACATCGCAGTTACTAAGTGTATTATTATTGATTCACCCACCTAGTCCCACCCGTGGTCCTCGTGATGCTCGTGGTGGATTTGGACCCAAACCTTCTCCCACACTGGTCTCCAAACAACTTGCCACGCCGGTATCTTGATCGTCCTCCACACGGGAACGGAGATCTGCTTCCATTCAGTTTTCCAGATCTGTTTCTTTTCCAATATCCATTCTTGTTTCTTCTCTATCCTCCAGATTTGGATTTTTTCTTCAACCCACTCTTGCTTCGTCTGGGTTATCCAAATCGGCTTCCTTTCAGTTCGCCATATCTGTTTCTGTTCCGTAACCCACTCGAGCTTCTTTTCAGTTTTCCACACTTGCTTCTTTTCCTTCGTGAAAACCTTCTTCCACTGAGGTTTCCAGATCATCCGTTTCCTCCACAGATCGTGGGATGTGTATTCCCAGCCATGAGGATCTTTTCCTAAATATTTTTCTCCGGCGATTCCTTCCTTGACCCATTCGGGTAGCCACACTTGTTGCCAATGAGCGACATCAACTTCGACCCAGGATGGGACTTGAATTTCTTTCCAAACGGGCTTGGAAACTTTCTCATAATCCGGAACTTGAATTTCTTTAAAGCTCTGTACTTGGATTTCTCTCGAAACAGGCTTTTTGATAATTTTCCAGTCGGGAACTTTGATGTCGACCCATTTCGGAACTTTTATAGTCGTCCACGCGGGCACTTCAGCTTTTCTCCATTCACTTTTCCATTCGAGCTTTTTTTCGGATTTCCAGATCTGTTTGTAGTCTTTTTTCCACACGAGTTTCTTTTTCCAGACGCCTTCGGGCTCGTGCCACCCGTGCGACCGCTTCTGCCTCACGGGCTCCACCGCCGCGACGCCCTCCGCCGGCGCCGCGACTTCCGCTGGCACGGCGAGGGCGGCTACCAGCACGCATCCCAACGTCACCTGAAAAATATTAAAAAACAAACGTAAGTACGATATTTTGAGTCTGTCCAAATGTTTGTAGACAAGAGACTGGATTTCACCCCCCAGGGAGTGCAAAGATGGACAAAATTGTGAATGTTACACAGTGTGTAAAGTGGCCCCTTAAACCAGCCAATGATAGGTCATATGCTCTGTAAATGCCTAGACTTTTATATTCCCATCTCTAAAATGTTCTCCATCCTCTTTGAAATTTGTTAATAAAACTTAATTAATAATATGCATTTATGCATTGAATTGAGTTGCTTTCACGTCAACTAATTGAAAATGCCACATTCAAAGATAAATGAATATTCACTAATCACAAATTGAGAAACACGCAACTTTTCACATCACAAACTTTCAGTGTGTGCACTGGTCGCTGAGAAAGAAAATAAATGAATTCTTATAATCGAAACTGACCAGAAGCGCAATGGACTTCATCGTGACTCCGCAGTGTGCACGGAGAGAATGTGGGTCGCCTTAGGACCGCGCTGGCCTCACTGGCGGATGGCGGCCGCGTGGCGCTATATAGAGGGCTTCGCCCCCACCGCCGCAGCCCCGCCGCCGGGGATGGCGCCCGCGCGAGCCGTCACTCGCCGCTCGGCCGACCCATCCACCGCGCACCTATCGAGGGGACATTTTCCGACTTTGTTTACATAACCTGGATGGACACAGTTACTCTTCGAAATTAAATAGTGTACTGAAATTTGTATATTGTTTATCTCATTTGCCGTTAATTTAACATTAATATGATTTACGTTTAGCATTCCTAATTACTTTCATTTTAACAGCGACGCGAGAAAAGCAAAATTGAATAAAATATAAATAAAAAAGCTAACGGCGAAACGAAGCTAGTAGCTACATAAATTTAGCGAAATAAATCTAACTTATAAATAAAATAAAATAAATTAAATAACTTAAGTTAGTAACTATTTACCTTCGGATGGTTATTCTTAAATAAACTATAAATTTATTTAAAAAATGACTGTTTACTTATCCTCTTTTATGTTATGGGAGAATACAAATATTTTTTCCGAATCTGAATTATGAAAAATGATTTCTTAAAGTTATTATTTAATATACAAATGAAATGAAAATCCAAAATTGTTATTTTAATTGTATGATATATAATGCAGGTATTATCTAACATGTATTTAATATCAAGTATTATAGTTTATTAACTACGGTATTCCGTTTGAAAATGATAAATTCAATTTAAACCACAACATGCC
The DNA here is from genome assembly GCF_059751315.1 of Micrasema longulum. Classification (NCBI taxonomy): domain Eukaryota; kingdom Metazoa; phylum Arthropoda; class Insecta; order Trichoptera; family Brachycentridae; genus Micrasema; species Micrasema longulum. The sequence continues at coordinate 967,093 of NW_028278398.1, forward strand.
TCTTGTCTAACACAGCACGGAACGCCCGGGCTTGATAAAAACCACATTTAATGTCACTGGAAATCGAACTTGAAACTTGTTTGGAATGAAAATACTTTCTTGATAATAGATTGAGTTTTTCTTCTAACATTTCTTGGTTGAACTGCATTTTAATTTAAATAATAAAAATACGTACATAGATTCATTCCACATTTATTTATAATTTTTACCGGTGACCGGGTTTCGTCGTGACCGACATTATGATGTAAATTCATTTTATACATTCAAACAAAACTTAAATTCTTACAATTGTTATTACTTTATACTTAATTTAAACTCTTTTATTCCCATAATTATATAAAATCATGATTTTCAACCCCTGCTTGCACGTGTATATAACATAAAAATTTGTTAAGTCTCCCATCAGTCTGACGATGTCGGTCGAAACCCGATCACTGGTGAAAATCATAAATATAAGTGGAATCAAACTTTATATGTATTTTTATTTTAACAATTTCTTTATAATTATTATCCAGAAGAAAATCTCGTTTCACTACCATTCCATGGCCAGCTAGAGAGTATTTATTTTGACAAAAAATAAAATAAGCAAACATTAAAAGTGATAAATGATAAAAATAACAGCATAAGTGCCGTTTACAAAAAAAATGTATAAATTATTTAGATTTTTTAGCACACAACTGACTAACTGCCTGTTTACAGTTGTGATTTTAGGAATAACCCGCCAAGCCTCTATTTTGGAGGATTATCAGCAGGTAAGAAAGAGAGGATGCGGAAGATAGTTGTGAAAATTACACCACAACACCCAGAGTAATTGAAAAAATAAGACCTCACGTCGCCAGTTTCACAGTCAGCCCTTTTACCAACTGTGCCATGGCGCCAGTCAATCACAGCATAGATTCCCGAGTTAAGTAAAAATCACATTTATTTATTATGATTTTAACTGGTTCAAGACCTTTTTGTAGGCTGCCAACTCCTGAGCGTCCTCATACAGCTCTGCGTCTCTCTGCGTGGAAGTCTAGGACTAAAGAATCTAGTGCCGTGTAAAATAGGCAAGCGATGTTTAATCTTTTGGGAGGCATCCGCAGTACGGCCCAGCTAATCGAATCACGTCAGCTCGAAAACACCTGTCACTGGAAGATGCTGCGCTGCGTCCGTTGTCATATTCCTACGTTATTTAGAAAATATAACCAACGGTTTTAACTCTTGCAAACTGACAAACTTTTAATACAATATTATCGTTTTGCATTTATTTTCTATCGTATGATTGCGATATCATTTACTTATTTTTTGCTTTATTTTATTTTTCCTAAATATTATTTGAAAACTTAAATTATATGTACTTTTTTTTTGCTCCTTATATTTAAGTTAGTAGTAATAATTATTATACAACTATGTAGTGTTATCATACGATTTAATGTAAAGGATCTTTACCGACAAGCCATGTTAATTGGTTTGATGAGTCCTGTAAAAAAAAAAATGTTTTAAAAAATAATGAAAAAGAAAAATTGTATGTAAATAATAAATTTAAAAAAAATATTAAAAAATCATCTATCTCGATTACCAATGACATGTTGATCAGTCTTACGTTTCCGGTGGCAATCCAAGTAGTACTTCTTTGTGGATTTATAAACATAACTCTGTTTACGTTTCCGGAAACAAACAAAAAAGCACTGTACTCGTGTTTGTATAAATATAATTTAGACATTTTAATGGCTGAAGAATTATTTTTTTTTAAATCTAGCAGACCCGGCTTCCTTTAGAGAATCATACTTAAAAATTGATGTGGTAAGAATGATTTTAGTTGTTAGTGTCGTAGAATCATAGATTAGAGGTACGAGGTTCGAACTCCGCTCTACCACAACTTGATTTCCATTTTCTAATAGAGAGTTATTATTAAGTTGTTAATAACTCGTTAAAAACGGTTCCAAAATTGAAATACGGGTACTTGGATAAATCAGAGTTATATAATATTTTATTTTAATAACTTTTACAAAATTCTATTAGTGACGGTGAAGAGAGTGAAGAATAACTTGTATGAGTAGGAAGAGATACATTTTACAAATTATTTTTTTAATTCAATTAGCATTAATTAACTTCCAAGTACCTATGTGACTTTTATTTAATTTAGGGTGTTAAAAGGGTAAATTATGTTTTCAAATGTTTGCAGAAAGGCTGGATTTCCTCTATAGGGAGTTATTTAAATCTAAATTTGTTGCAACAGAGAGGGAAAACATTTTTGAGAAGGGAATATGAAAGTCTAGACATTTACAAGGCTTAAAAACTGTTATTGGCTAGTTTAAGAGGCCACTTTACACACTTTGTAACATTCACCATTCTCTTTTACTTCACAAAAGTCAACAGATGGAAGAGTTGAAGAATTGTGGATGTTTAAACATAGGCGTAATATTGAATGTTACACAGTGTGTCAAGTCACCACTCAAACTAGCCAATGACAGGTCACAAGCCCTGTAAATGCCGAGCCTATTCCCTTCTCGAAAGATTTTTACCTCTCTGTACAACAAATTTAGATACATAAAATATGATTATGGAAAAATTTACTTAAAATATTATTTAAAATATTTTTAGATTCGTCGGCATTTTGGTGAAGTGGTCAGAACGGTTATTTACATTATTACAAATATGTCGCGTTTTTCTAGTGACGTTTTTAAAAATAAAATCTTTTTTTATTTTGTGTATAAAACATTTCTCCACAATATCTATATTGATTTTGAAAATACAATTAATTAATCTAAATCCATTTTATATATTTTTATCGGTATACGTAGTATGCGATATTTTCTTATTGCTGTAGGAAAACCAGGAAAATTGGATATAATTTTTTTTTTCTAACATGCGGTAAAAGTTGGAGCATTTAATTGTACTGCGAAGTTTCCCTAAAATGCATGAAAAAAATTACATATACAAACTACTTCAAATGACGTTACAAGTTCTTCTAAATATACGAATAATGAAGTGTTTTGATAGATTTCCGGTTTCCGGGAAGTCAACTCATTAATCAGGACAACGAAGATAACAAATTAACCAGAAACCCTCTTGAGAGGATGTTGAGACTATTAAAAAAAAAAAAAGTGAATATGGACATTTATCGTGATTATCATTAAAAAAATATTTCTGTGTTTCTGAAATCAAATGTCTAATCCTTATTTTTGTGCATGTACATTAATTTTATTTTCTTTTGGCACTTCTTATTCATTTTATTTTATTTTTTTAATTTTTCATCTATAAACGCTTACGGGTTACATACATTTAACAAAACATGTTTACTTTTAAAATTCACATTCTACTGTTAATAATAATATTTTTAACATCTTTTGTAAAGGTTGTCTGAGTCTTTTGTTTAGTTTTGTCTGGTAGTTTATTGTATAATTTCAGTCCATGGTTTATTAGTCTCGATTGTCCTTTTCTCGTTTTAGAAGGTTATTTATGATATTTTTCTGATATTCTTGTATTGTGTTCACGTTTTTCAAGTTTTAATTCTTCGTCTACATTTACATCAGTGGCTAATTTATAAATAAATTTTAAGAATTCTAGTATAAAGAGTTACATTGTATTGTTTAGTTTATTTAAAAAGTTCTTTAGTTGCTGTTAGATAGGGAAGGTCATATACTAACTTTAATATTTTATTTTGCTGTCTTTGTAGTCTGTTTATGTCATTTTAATTTCCTGTTCCCCATAGTAGTTGCGTATAACATATTTTAGTTTTTACATAGGCTTCGTATTTTTCCGTTTTTGGAACAAAGTTTTTGATTTTAAAAAGAAGACTCGATAATGTCGCCACTTTGCTTGAATTGTCCATGTCAAATGGATATATTTTTTTATTTTATCTTTTCTTTTTATAAAAAAAATTAGTCTTATCTTTAACTCAATCAATATTATTAATAAAAAAACCGCTGAACTTCCTTGTTATACGAATAGTCGCAAAAACGGGAGGGCCTAATGTTTTGCTGAACACCCGCTGGCACAACGCGGGTTCAAACTGTGCAACTCGGCTAAGCTCACCCTTTACCTTGTCTGCGTTATTTGTAAGTGCGAAAGCACTGCAATTAGATATATGAATGGTGAACGTATAAAACAAAAATATGGATGTTCAAACATGGGCAGAATGGTGAATGTTACACAGCATGTAAAGCGGCAACTCAAAACAAACAATAACAGGTCATAAGCCCTTAATTCTTTTTTTTTTCCTAAAATTTTATCTATCTTTGTTTATCTATCTTTTATATATGTTGAGAAATTGAAACTACTCGCACTCAATTTATAATTATATTTCATATTTCTGCGTGTTTTTATAATTTTGTATTCTACGGCGCGTTTTTACAATTTGCGTAATTGGAATACACAATGAATATTAATATTTTTCATCTTCTTATCGACGGTCTAGTAGACAAACGTGCTAATTACTGAATTAGTAATTTTTCAGGAGAGGAGTTTAAAGTTTGACAAGTTGCTTTTTGTCTTTTTTTCACGACACTTATTATGACAATGCAATTACGATTTGGAAAGAGATGAAAAATTAGTGTTCTAGTGAGTGCGAATGTTACGACTCGCTGATTCTTTTACATATAGTTCTATAGTAAACATAGTCTAATATATGTATATTTACAACTACAACTTTATTATATTTTTTTTTTACAACTAATGAATGAGCTGCAAAATAGTTTTCAGTCTACACTCACTAAGAAGGTTGCAAAAATTATTTCCCATTAATACTAAATGCACTCTTGACAAGTATTACTACTACCCAATCTAGATTACGCTGAAATTTCCATGACTGATTTAAGCTGTGAGCAACTCGATAAACTTGAACGACTTCAGAATGCATGCAAAAGGTACATTTTCGGTTTTAGGAAATATGACCACATTTCTGATTATCGTAGGCAACTGAAATGGCTCAATATTAGGCAGCGGAGAGACTATCTCACTTCTGTTCATAGTCCTAACGCTCCTATATACCTGCGAGAAAAAATTCAATTTCATTGCATTGCTTATCAGTTCATGGTTTTCTTCTTCGTTCTAATTCCCAAGGCACTCTCTTAATACCCATCCACAATTCCTCTTTCTTCTCTAACTCATATAGTGTCCTGCGGCTCGACTGTGGAATCATCTCCCAACCACCATCAAATATGTTACTACAGTATCTCTGTTTAAATCACGTCTGGAGGAACATCTCCTTTCTCTTCCTTAATCTCTCCTCCTTTCCTCTTTTCTATTTTTTCCCTTTTCCCATTGAGTAATAGTATTGATTCTAGTTAATTTATAAACAAATACGTTTAATTATATTTTTATATATCTTTGCCTTTTTAATCTTTATTTTTTAATAAATATGTTCTGTAACTTGAATTATAAAAATAAAACTGTTATTTAAAAATAATATTATGTACAATAAGTTAAATAAATAAAAAATAAAAATAGGGATACCTTAACATCTTAACCTTAAAGTCTGCATTTTTTGTAAAAGACAATTAAGAGTCAATCCAAACTCTTAGATAATTCATGCTTTCAACATTCTGAAGAACCTCTCCGTTTAATTCAACATCCATGTGGCGTTAAAATATTCAAACCCATTTTTTTGTACTTGGCACGTTTGTCTTGTAGATCATCGCTTTTCTATACGTATATCCACCAAAATTAAAAAAAATCACATTTTAAATCATTACGTTTTTCCTAAATATAAAGTTATCGAATGATGTAATGTATTAGGTATTACTTAAACATATTTTCATACTTACTCTTCATAAAATTGAAAATAACCAATTTTCTATGCTGTAGTTTCCGCGTCCAGGCGGATAAAGATACATTTCTGTATTTGAAAAAGAACCCGAATGGCTGCTTCAGGTAAAAATCCTGAAAAAGAAGTTAAAGCGTAGAAACTGGAAACGTGCGACTTGTTGTTGGCGCTATCACCATTCTCGAGGTCCTGGGATCGATTCCCAGGAAGGTTTGACATGAAATGTTTGTTTATGAGGGCTCTTAAAACGACAATTTTTCATTGTTCGTGGACGGGCCCCTAAAGGGTGAGAGTAATTATCATATTTGTTTTATTTAAACCAATCGACAGGTTATTATTAAATAAACCCTTATGGATTGATTGGTAAATAAACAGCTAATTTATTGATGATGTATTAAAAAATAAAAACATTAAGTTACAAACTACAAAAATAACAATTGAGAGAAGATAATATAGAAGTCTAGGCATCTACAGGCTAATGACCTGTCATTGGCTCGTTTAAGTGGTCACTTTACACTTTGTATAAAATTCACCATTCTGCTCATATTTGAACATCTTTATTATTTCAATTCTTTCATCTGTTGATTTTTGTAAAATTGAAGAGCTGTGAGATTCATCTGATTGAATTATTTCACCTACATCCGAAGCAACGCCTGAAAATTTGTTTTCAATTTTTATACTTCTTCATTGACCAGGTAGATTTATCCATATAAACCAGCCAATGACAGGTCATACGCTCTGTAGATGCCTAGACTTCTATATTTCTTTCTCTAAAATTTTCTTCATCTCTGTTGTAAAATATTAATATCAAAAGCTACCTAGGGAGTTGAATCAAATCCTTGTCTACAAAAATTTGGACAAACTCAAAATGCTGTTGATTAAGTTACGTATTGTAAACTACATAATATAACAACAAAATAGACAATAAAACAATTATTATTCGAGAGAGACGAGACATTGTCATGTCGGTAAGTTTAATCTTTCGAAAAGTGAGCTAATTATTTATCTTTGCTGTAGGAATACATCGACCGAGCTGTCTTTGGACACTAAGCGTTCTTGGTATCGGCTCCATGCAAGAGACGATCGAAATACGCTGCATTGGATCTCCCGATCCAGTGCTCTATGCATCACCAGGTACGGGAAGGTAAATGATGATAATTTTCGGCGATTCGAATTAAAATCGATTATCTAACATTAAGGCTATCACGGTATATAGGTATAATCGATTTTTTTAGTGGTTTGTAATCGTTCCATTGTTACTTATAAAAAAATATACTAGGTATATCATCTCGAGCATCCCATTTCTTTGGCTTGAAAAATCACCACGTTTACAATCGGAATTAAGAGCATTTTATTAATTGTGTCATTATAGTTATTTTTCCCTATAACTGCAATGGTAAAACGGTTGTTCATTATATAATGTTTATTGTCTTTCAATAAACTACAATCTTCTCTAAGTGCCCTGCAGTGACAAGTGGTGATTTATTTTACAGGTAATCTACAAATGTTCATTGATTTGTACCTACATATGAGTAGATAATATCTAAGTAATTTGATTATAAATGACTGTTTTTTTCAGTGGGTCTATGAAATTAACTCAAACAACAATTATTTTTAACCACGCGATATACATACGTAGCCTTATTATACACTTTGTCAATACAATACTTGTTTAAAAGCTTATTAAAAAATACCACAATAACATTTCCATTATGATCTAAATGTCAACACGAGCACTGACCGATCCCTTTTCAAATTAATAATGCCAAAAACGCCCGCTTCGAACACCACATGGCTTGTGTGATACGTAATATGTCAACGGTATCATATCAAAGAAAAATAGTCCCCCAGAATCAATGTTCGAAATACTTAGTTTCCAAAAAAAGAATCTTCAAAAAATATTTGTAATCTGCAAGCTTTTTTAATATTTAAAACCCTGACTGGATTAAAGATGTAATATATTGAGTACTTTTTTGTATGGAAGAATAAGCTGAAGTAATCGGCTGGTTTAATCGTTCAGTGAGAACGGGCCGGGCGCTGGCGCTGGGCGCACTTCATAGATAATTTTTGTAGGAAGATATATTTTACTTTTTGTACATAATGTTATTTGTACATTGGCGGGCTTATTGCCAAATGGCAATTTCTTCCAACCAACCAACCAATTATAAACGGTGGTGGTGATTTAAAATAAATAACATTTTTTATTTATTTGCCCATAAACAGTTACTTTAAAACATTATTATCAAAAGTCAAATATAATGGCAAGCTGTGCATTATCGTCAGGTATTCCCAATCAGCAATCACTCAGGCGAAGGTCTCTCTGTCCTGTGCAGCCGAGAAAATCTGCTCCACACTCCTGACTCCAGACTAGTCTTGAATAGTTTATTATAGCCTTTCGTTGACCCTCAAGCTTACCCTGTGGTACTTTTCTCCAAGCTTCATATGCCTCCATTATGAAATGTTGACTTTTGTGGTTGTTGAGAGTTCTATGTTTGTCATGGAAGACTTCTGTGCTCGTTATCGGGTCTGTCCAGCCTGTTAATCTTCAGAGTCCAAGTCTCACAGCAATGCCACAATGCAGACCACACATAATACTTCCCCATTCCTTGCCTTATTTTCAAGTTCAGATTATCATTGCAGAAGAAGGATTTTAATTTGCTAAAAGCAGCATTTACTACCTCTGTTATAATTATAATAATTGCGAAAAAAAAACAGTTTACATATCCCCCTTTTTGTGGCTAGTTAAACTCATTTCTTAAATCTTAATATTCTTCTGAAATACACACTATACACATATATATATATATATAAATACGTAACACAGTGAAACCTGTTTTAAGCGATACGTTTTTTATGGAGTAATGTATATTTGTTTTTAATGTTTGATTATTTCAGCCCCAATGTAAATATATTCAGATAATATACACAAAGTTAAATATTTATTCAATCGTGTAATTTAAACGTAGCTAGCTTATTTAAAAAAAACTGCCATCCCTAAGTACGCCTTTATTTTTTCCGCTTATGTTGGTAGTAGGAATTACCTATAAACGTTCGTTTTTTATATTATTAATATTCAAAGCATTAACTTTGTGGTCCAACATTTTAATATCATGTTAATAAAATTAGTATAAAACCACTCACCGTCTTATCTGTCTACCGGTTTCAAGACGTAACCCGTCTCTTCGTCAGGACAACAACACTACACCAACATTAAAGTTTTACAAATAAATAATAAAGGACTGAAAGTAAATAATATGGAGATTTTTTACATAAAGAAGGCTTTGAAAAATAATGTCCCATTAATTAATAATCAAGTAGTTTTCCAATATAGTCCATTATTCGATGTTTCATTGTAATGGTCACCCTACCCTCCCCCTCCCTTTTTCCTCCTTTTCCGATTGTTAATCCTTTTGAAATATTAGCTTCATAAGTCATTAACCCTCGGTGGTGGCGTAGTGAAGCATGTGTCTAACCTGCATGTCGATTATATATTTTTGCAAATCTACTATGGTGAAGGTGTGTAGTGGTATTTGCATGTTGGTGTAGTGTTGTTGTCCTGACGAAGAGACGGGTTACGTCTCGAAACCGGTAGACAGATAAGTCGGTGAGTGGTTTTTTACAAATTTTATTAACATAATATTAGTTCGTTTTTTAGTTCGATAGCTGGCTTCTGGCTGGTTTGTTAGTTTTGGCGCGAATTAATGCAGTCCTAAATAGTATTTTAAGCGAGCTTTCAATTCATTTTAATGAAATCAAACTATTTTCATCGAATAAATATATATTATACGATAATGACAAATGTTCCATTCATTATTTAGTAGATTCAGATATTATTTCCGGTCTGCAAGGATGACATACTTATTCATTTTATTTTAAAAGTAATCCATTGCAGTTAGGTTTTTCAAATACACTCGTAGTCTTTTGAAAATCTCTGATGGACGATGCAGATTTATTGCAGAAAATGCAGATTTGCTAAAAAAAATTAATCCAAAAAAGCGACGGGCGACTGAGAATGGATAAGCGATTGACCGGTCGACCGTGGTCGACGTTTTGGCCACCCATGATTTGGGTGACGGGTGACGGGTCTAGCAAAAGTATATATCTTGTATGTTGTTTATGTTTGTATGTCCAGTTATTTGTTATGGTTTTTTTAAAGTTTAGCAACTCATTGACGAATTGCATGCTTCTAATTTAGCAATTAATGTATTTTTTAAAATCGAGATGGCCACTCCACTGTTGTGGAACGGGCTACAAAATGTCAAGACTTTCAGAACCATCTGTGCGTGAGTAAAATTTCCTAGCAATTACATTTCAGAGACCGTCAATCGTAGTAATCAGGAACTGGAATCAAACAGCGTCGATTTGCCATCAATTAAGTCAACAAGATTCGGGGAGAGAAAACAATAAAATACGTAACAGAAAGATAAAAACCTCTCAGCCGTACAATGGAAGCTGTAATACACGAAATAATAGATAAAAGAAACGATGTTAGAAACTCCCACATCCGTCACTCGTGCGACGTGACAATGTATCAAAATTAACACGAAGAAAGACAACGAATAATTGGAAATTATTATTAACAATAAGCCAGGTCAATCGAGACCGGGCCCCGAATACTGGCACCTGAATCGTAAGACTAGTCACCCGGATCTCGCGTAGCAAATGATATAGATTGGTCAAACTAATGTGTGCATTCCCCTTTCTACACCCAGTGGTGCTCAGGGCACTGCATTGGTAAACCAAATGCATCGGTTTTTGATCATCTGTTACAGGAACTTATCCGCATTTGCTTTCAGAAGAGGAACCCACCGAAGACTCATTCCGGAGAAGCCGGACTATTGACAGACATCAACAGACTTACGTTCCACTTTGACGGCATTCGGCATTTAGTGTTTTATTTTTATTTATTTTAACAATTACATTTACTATTTTATTTAATGTATGATATTATCTCACGCGATAAGTCCTTATGACTTATTTACCGTTACGATGTCTTCTAGGTCCTCACCCATACTGCCACATCGCCCCCATAGCTGCATTCGCTCTAATCTACAAATGGGACAATTCATCAACAAATGAGGGACAACTTTGGGTGTTTTATTATCACGTAACTCTTCAGGTGCCACAGTCTAGGAACAATGAAATATTGGAGTTATATATGTATTAATATTTTACGTTCTCCCTGTCAGGTATCGAACCTTGGACCCGAAGAATGTAAGGCGAATACGTTAATGATGATTATTATTTGCTATTATTGGTTTGTTTGATTTTTCAATTTTTTCAGCAGGTTATATCTATAAATTGTTTAACACATATCGCACCTTTTGGACGAAAACGACTTAACTCAAAAAAAGCTTAAAATTAGTTAATATTATAAAACGACTTCAATGAACACTATCCATCTTTCTGCATTAAAAAAACGCAACATTCGGGTGGGTTGAGCACAAAACCGTTACATCGGTCTTTTTATTACTCAGAGAATTTAGATTCCGTGTCAGTACGGAAGCGACGCAGTTAGTGTTATGTTTACATAGCTGTGTGAAGGACGCAACGCAGACAAACATATAGTGACCGAAAGCCGGTGGAGTCGATTTTATTCCGATACAAATGGCAAGTTTACTTTATTTTTTAATATTAAAACGACCAATTCAGCTTAGTGATTGTTTCGTTCCGACTTACAGATAATCTTAGTAACTTATATAAGTTAAATGTCATTTTATTATTTAAATTATCGATAATCTAAGTGCCTTATTTACATTTATGTCATTTCGTGAATAAATAAAAATATGAGTTTAGTGGATCTCACCTAATAAAAATGATGTCATTATCTTATTTATCAAAGTGCTTTTTTTGAATTTTTTTCAATCAAATAATTTAATTAAATAAATGCCTTGTTCAAACATATAATAATTTATTTTTAATATGCTTTTTTTTCACAAATTCATAGCTGAAAGCCTTAAGGTATAATTTTTAACTAAAAACTTGGTGCTTACTTCGAAAAATACGAAACAATCGCTGAAAAAATACGAAGGTGTCACAATTTACATTCTTCGAGTCGTTTTCGTCCTAAAGGTGCAATATTATGCCTAAACGTTAAGCTTAAATTTTGATTTCCTTTTCTTCATGTATGTTTTTTTCCCATCCCAAATTTTTTTACTGCCATGTAAAATTGTAAAAATTGTCAATGTGAATTCTGTAATTTCGCCTTTTATCTAATCATCGCTTTTTTTATTTATTTATTTTACAGAAGCAAACAGTCAACAATGATTAAATAACATAATACAGATGAGGTTTGAAGATAGATCAGCGAAGTTTCTAAACAAAAATCATACATACAAAAGGCGGTGTTTATGTGTATTTGTATGAGAGTAAGTGTAGAGTTGTGAGGAAGTTTATTACTGTGGAAGTAAGTGTTCAGGTGTGTATAAGCGAGAGCATCATTAAATAGCAAGTGGGAGCGTATCGCAGTCAGAAAGAATGATTCTTAATTTATTTTTAAATAAATTTTCCTTTAATCTTACGATTATGTTGAAGTCGGCTGTGATTTTTTTTGTGAAGTAATAATAATAATTTATAATGAAGCTTTTAATATTCACCTTAAATACACATACCAAGCAACTCGCGACATTCGTCAAAGCTTGGCGATTGTCATAAGGCAAGTAGGCGTGTAGGCTAATAGTTACTAATATGTTCATGGTTAAAACATTATATTGCTCATTTGTTCGTCCTCATTTAGAATATGGATCTGTGATCTGGTCTCCCTTCTATGTAGGCCGGATAAATCATATCGAATCGATGCAACATCGTTTGCTAAGAAAAGTAGCATGGATGATTGGCCTCGAGAGGGGAGACTACACTTACGGAGAAAAGGAGTTAATGTAAAAAATCTCAAGTCTACAAAAACGTAGAGATAACATTGACTCCATATTTATGTTTAATTTGCTGAATGGCTTAATTGATGTACCATCGTTAATAATGCGCTGTTCCTCGATCAACACAGAACAAACTATGGCTTGCATGCACCAATGTCCTGATTGTGTCGTATTGTAAACTCGAGACAAGATCTGAACTTTTTTGGTCTAAGTCTTTATAGTTTTAAAAATTCACTAAGATAGATTAAATGTTGTCTTGAGGTAGTAATTTTTATTTGTCCTAGCTTTAATTTTATTTAGATGTATTTTATTTTATTAGGGCCTGTATTTATTATAAGAAATTGTATGTACCATCGTTAGAATGGACTGCATAAGTCTGTCAAATAAATAAATAAATAAACAAATAAATAAATAAATAAATAAATAAATAAATAAATAAATAAATAAATAAATAAATAAATAAATAAATAAATAAATAAATAAATAAATAAATAAATAAATAAATAAATAAATAAATAAATAAATAAATAAATAAATAAATAAATAAATAAATAAATAAATAAATAAATAAATAAATAAATAAATAAATAAATAAATAAATAAATAAATAAATAAATAAATAAATAAATAAATAAATAAATAAATAAATAAATAAATAAATAAATAAATAAATAAATAAATAAATAAATAAATAAATAAATAAATAAATAAATAAATAAATAAATAAATAAATAAATAAATAAATAAATAAATAAATAAATAAATAAATAAATAAATAAATAAATAAATAAATAAATAAATAAATAAATAAATAAATAAATAAATAAATAAATAAATAAATAAATAAATAAATAAATAAATAAATAAATAAATAAATAAATAAATAAATAAATAAATAAATAAATAAATGAATAAATAAATAAATAAATAAATAAATAAATAAATAAATAAATAAATAAATAAATAAATAAATAAATAAATAAATAAAATAAATAAATAAACAAATAAACAAATAAATAAACAAATAAACAAATAAATAAACAAGCACCTTTAAGCTAGGGTTTCCTAGGACAGCGGTGCCCGTATTTTAACGGCCGTAGTGAACGGTGATGCAGTGGACAGCCGTCGTAAAGGTGATTAGGGAGTGGTTTCCCAGGAAAACGGTGTTAAATGGTGTTGATAACACCGTTTTCCTAGAAAACCACACTCTAGTCACCTTTACGACGGCTGTCCACTGCATCACCGTTCACTACGGCCGTTAAAATACGGGCACCGCTGTCCTAGGAAACCCTAGCTTTAGTGGAATGATCGACGTCGACGGCGCAGTTACGCGGTATTAATCTCTGTTAACAAAGATTACACACATGTAAATGAAATGTCATATTTATACCTTGTCGCGTCATTTAACATTCTGCGGGCAGAAACGTTAAAATGCAGTTCTGAGCGTAATCCTACATATTGCAGAAGAGCCACTTCTGGCACTACCGCTATACTGACTTAATCGCATGTAATTGTGTTGAATTTCCCTTCCAAATAATAAGAGCATAACACCAGAAGAAAGCGAACCAATGTAATCCGGAATAAATACGAACGAATGAATTGTGATGCATATTACAATAGAGATGGTTTCATTTTCATATTTTTTTCCGTTTGATTTTTAGCATTTGTTCATTTTGTATAGCATATCAGTGATGTTCAGCGCAATGATGAAATTCATCATTATTCATGCTATCCTACAAGGGGAGGTGAGGGTCTCAGACTTATCTAATCAAAAATCCAGGCAACTCAAACAATCTGTTAAGGACTTTTTTGTATCAATTTTTATTTAAGAAGGTGAAAATTAACAGAAAAAAATACAAAAGGAAAAATAATGAAACCCGCTAATCCGCAAAACCGGCTTGTCAGCAGGTTTTTTATTTTTCCTTTACAAACAAAAACGTTAGTTAAATTTAAAAAGTAATATAAACTAAGAACTTTTTATATACTAAATAATAAATAGATGATTGTTAACATAAAATAATAATCAAATTAAAGCCTTGTTACATATAAGCCATTTAATTTTTTTTTTCTTAAGTTTTTTCAACATTTTCTTTTAAGATCTGTTTGGGAATCGTATTGAAAATGTTAGTAATTATATAATTAAGCGTTCTCTGGCCATACTTGTTTACAAACCTCTTAAGATGTTTAATGAGGAGATTAGGGATGCTGGGTCTATGGAACCATTTCGTGGGATGGCGATGACTTTTGTTAAAAAAAATATCAATATGGGTAGAGTGTCATCGGAAAGCGTCTGGATTTTATAACAATGTTTTGTTTTTAAATTTATTTTTATATATTTTTTGTTTTTAGTTACGGTATAACTAGATGTTTAAATTTTATTTGTACAACTATCTTAAATAAATACAGTACAATATCACCCGCCATCAAAGCCATATCAAAGCCCCCCGATTCAGGTCAAAAGAAGAATACAGTTTTGTATGCTAAAATGTGGACTGTATGTTTTTCGTTAAAATAAAAAGAAGGATCGTTTTGTTTTGAATTCTTGTAACTTGTAACTTTACAAAGATTTACTAAATTAAATTACTGGTATAATTACAATGAAATAAAAATGGTTGCTAACATTCGGTGGACCAATGATCGTTTAAAATCAAGAAGCTTGAAACTGATAGGAGAGTTCGCAGAAAGAGGGAGTGAACGGCTTCGCGCACCCTTTTATGGACAGCTGAATTCACTCCGAACACAGGCGCAAATTAAGTGTTAAAAAAAAACTTCTTAAAGGTTCTTAGTTAAAAAGTCACCACTGTGTGTAGAATAAGACCAAAACCCTGGGCGAGTATTTTTGACACGACGGCTACGCCTAGGTAGATATGCTGAAAAGGGGAATCGAGGGGAGATAAGTCCGCCTTGTGGTGTGGCGGTTGGCGCGTTCACGTTTGAGGTCCCGGGTTCGATTTTTAGCAAGGAGGACGTGAAGTATTGTTTGTTTTTAAAGGTTGTTCAAACTACAATATTTCATTACTCCTGACTGGCATCTGAAGCGTAAGACTGATTACGTCGATCGAAATACGCTGCAATTCGTTTATCAGTGTAGCGCCCTATGCGCCACTGGGCGCGGAAAGGGCGATGAAATGAGCTTAAACCATAGTCCATCGCGCAGCATGGTGCTTAGCGCGTTTACCTACTATGATTAAGGTCTCAGGTTCGATTCCAGGTAAAGTGTCCATGCGGCTCGACTGTGGAATCATCCCCCATTCACTATCGAAGATGTTACTACATTACTACTACTACTACTACTACTACTACTACCATCACGCCATTTCCCCGTAGGGGTAGGCCGAGAGAATGGACCGCCACACACGTCTATCCTGGCATACAATCCTAGCCTCTTCCACATTCATACATCTTGACATACATGCCCTTCGGTTCTGTCTGCTTTTGACATGACCAGACTTAAGATTTTGGTTTATCTGATCATGCCACGTCTTCCTTGGTCGTCCTCGTCTAACGCTGCCGTTCATTTTTGCCATATATATCTGTTTTACCATTCTCTCGTCGTCCATTCGTTCTACGTGACCAAACCATCCCAGAGACCCTTTCTTAATCTTATCAATTATACTTGTCTCAGATTTACACTCTCGCCTGATTTCATCATGTATCTGTTTAAATCACGACTGAAGAAACATCTCTTTTCCCAATTAGTAATACTATTTATTTAAGGTAGTTTATAAACAAATACCATTATTTCTAATTTAAATATTTTTTAATTTTTATTTAGGAGGGATATTAACAGTAATACATGTAAAAAAAATATAACAAATAAAATACACAGAGAATAAAACTAATGACAGTAATCCACAGAAATACATAAAATACTCGTACAATACATGCTAGTGTGTTTGTGTTAGTGTTAGTGTGTAAGAGGGTGGGTGAGTGGGTGTTATAATGGAATGAGGGTGGACATGTGTGTAAATATTATTGCACAAGTGTCAAAAATAAACAAATATAAATACATAAAAAAATAGAATATCTTTGGCTTTTTTATTTTTATTTTCAATCGAATATATTTTGTAACTTAAATTATAAAAATAACACTTTTATTTTATAGGTTGGTTGAAAAAAATCGCCATTTGGCAATCAGCCCGCTAATGTACTATTAACATTGTGTACAAAAAGTTAAATTAACAAAATAAATATAGGTTGACACGAAAAATTAATTTTATGCAGCAATATTTCATAGTCCCTAGATTGGCGATTGAAACCAGGACTGAAATGATCGAGACTCGTTGGGAATGAAATGCCAGAGCTGTTCCCCGAGCAGCTTGAGATGCGAATGAGGGAACGATCATAATGACCCAAAGTATTTTATGTCCATCTTTATTGGTTGGTTGGAAGAAATTGCCATTTGGCAATAAGCCCGCCAATGTACAAATACCATTATGTACAAAAAGTTAAATAAATAAATAAGTGTTCGTTGGATTCGGTCATGCACAGCGTGTCTTTTTCGGCCTTCCTCGTTTTCTGCATCCTTTAACATTCGCACCTAAAATATGTTTAACCGTTCCTTCGACGTCCATTCGCTCCATATGACCAAACCAATGGAGAACTTCTTGCTTGATTTTGTCGATAATGCTTATCTCAGCCATAATTTTGATGCAAAATAAAAGTGTGAAATTGAAATGCATGCATTGAAATGAATTATTTATTTATTATTATAACTAACGGTGTACAAAATTAAAGTTAAATACAAAGTTATGTAATATAAATAAAACATTGTTAATTGTTATGTAATGTTTTAAACTTAGTAAAAGTAATGTATAGTAAAAAAAAGAATAAAATATTTATTTTATTTATATTTTATTTATTAATTTACACGCCCAATGGGCTTTCACATATTTTAGAAATTACATTTAAGTGCAGCAATGAAACATGAGTATGTAAATTTAATTAAAATTAAAGATAACATAAGAAAAGCTAAAAGATACAATAATAAGTAAAAATCAGGAAATGTACCAACATAGGTATATGGTACATAGAAAAATATTTAAAAATTTACATATGAAAACATACACGCATACATATACATACATATTAGTTTATACATTATTATAGAGATAGAAAAAAAAAATAGTAAATAAAGAAAAATATTAAGAAAATTTATAGTAAAAGAGTGAAGTATAGAAGAAAACGAGTAAAAAAGATATGCATTTTAGGTTTGTAAATCATAGACACACATTGGTTAGGCACGTAAAATTCAGCAAAAATAAAAATATATAGACATTTATATGAGTATATTATACAAACAGACTGAATCTCCGGTTCATCAGTTATTTTTGCAAAGTCAGTAGTACTCACTTCCTATGTACAACCGAATGAGCATGAGCCCATCTAGGTAGCAAGTATGACTGCTTGTATATATAATGTTTCAGGGGTCTCAAACTAATTATTTTATTTTAATTTGAAAAAATGTTAATTATGTTTATTGTGTAACTTTTTCTTTTTTTATAGTATGTATAATGTAAAAGCCCCATGGGCGTCAAAAGAAAGAAAGAAAAGAAAAAAAATGAAATACAAATTCATGATGTTAATGTTAGTAAACGTTTGTATATAACCACTTACTGACTTTTTTGGTCTACGAGTTTCAAGACATTCCGTCTTTTCGTCAGGACACTACACCAATATGCAAATACTAAAATATACTCTCGCCTTTACCATTACCGTAGTATACATAGTATTTAGAAAAAAAACATTATAATGTTGGTGATGTGAGTGTCCTGACAAAGAGACGGGCACGTCTCGAAACTGGTGGACATTATTCGGTAAGTGGTTAAAAACGAATATTTACTAACATTCATTAAAATGTTGGTTGTTTAAAAATACAAACATACGTAACATGAAGAAATACAGTTTAAAAGTTTAAAGTAGCTAGGTACATAATATTATAATACAATATAAACAGAATATTTATTTATATTTCACATGGAACACATACATTAACGACATCCATATTATTTCGCAAGTACATGCATCCGTACTACTAGTGAATTCGCGATGTAATTAATCTATGATTGACCCCAGCAGAATAGTGTATTAGCTCAGGTGACTAGACCATTACTATATATGACCCGCGAGTTGGACACTGACCCACGAAGGCTATTTTGATGACCCACGCGTAGATTTTTACAAAACCTTTTCCAAGTGAGGCCACTTACTTAGTGACCCACGAGCTAGTACTAAAAAAAATCAACAAAATAAGATTCACATCTCAAAAAAGTTCGCCATCTCTGCTATATACAAATACTGTTGAAGGTTTTATCATACTTTTCCACGTTTTAATCAATTGACCATACTTGGTATATTATGGAATAAACATAAAATACCAAATATTTCACAATACTCAATATGAAAATACAAACGTGAAATACACCTGGTCTGGCCGTCTTTACTTGTTATTTTTCATTCATTTACCGAGATGGTAAACCATTACTTAGCACATATTATTACTGCAACCTGTTCGTAAACCCATAACTTACGCCGAAACAAGGAAACGTTCCTATTAATTGTGTCGTTTAAAACCTTTTCTTGCAACGCGATGCGGTGGTGCTTCAAACGTAAATAAAATAAAGGTCGACATTTTACAACGTCGTTCGAGGTTTTATCATATTCATGTAAAAATGTCGCATTATCACGTCGACCGAGCCCGGAACCGAACTTGATACATCACGTAGGTCACCGCACTGCGTAGGCTATGTTTTGTATTTTTTTCTAAAAGAAGTTGCAGTATTGTTAACCTCGCTTATAATGTACAAGGTTTATATTTCGCAAGCGGATTTTGTTTACTGGCCATCTTTACTCGAATAGTATGAAAGGCGGGAATTTCGGCCGTGGACCTTCATAGGAACTTCTCCGCATTTGTTTAATGAAGAGAAAACCACACAAACCCATTCAAGAGAAGCCGGACTATTGATAGACATCAGCAGACCTTCCGTTTCGCTTGAAGAGATCACGGCATTTTGGGTCCTGTTCTCATTTATTGTCCTTATTATCTGTACTATCCTAGCCACAAAAGATACTACCTCTTGTGAAAACTCATTGTGACTTATTACGGAATGGCTGTGACTTAGATCCTTACCGACGCTTCTGCACCGCGCCTCGACGTCATGCCTTTCGATGCTGAAAGGGGGGTAATAGATCAACGGGGGAAACATTATCGAGGGTTTCATCATCACATGGACAGCTGTTTATCTCAAAAACTTTAAAATGGAGCAGGTAGTTCTGAAACCCGCTATGGCCTGTGAGTATTTTGTTTTGCATTTACCCATAAATACGAGTACATATTATACTTTTTTCTACGCCAAATACTATATTAAAGTTAAATTGAATTATTTAGTCCAGGAGTGTTAAAGGCTAATTTTGAGACTTGAGCTGGGCTATCTAGACGTCCAGTCAATACATCGTGAGGAATTAAAAATACAAAGTTCCATATAAATATAGTTGGATAATTTATATAGCGCCATTTTTGTGAAAATCACCTCAAGGGCGCCGTACATAAACAATAAGACAAAGAACATAACCCGTCAATGTTATTAAATTTAATCTTATAAAAATTGTCCTACTGTTGCCAGGTAA
The DNA here is from genome assembly GCF_059751315.1 of Micrasema longulum. NCBI lineage: Eukaryota > Metazoa > Arthropoda > Insecta > Trichoptera > Brachycentridae > Micrasema > Micrasema longulum. The sequence continues at coordinate 987,340 of NW_028278398.1, forward strand.
TCAGCATTTACCATTTTCCTGGGACACCTTTTTTGAATTACAAAAGAATGTACATTGTACAATTACCCCGAAAAGTACTAGAATACCATATTTTAAAATTGAATATGCATTTGCATCATAAGTTGACATAACAATAACAATAAGCCCACATAATGAAAAGTCGAAATTAATGTAGATACGGTTAATCTGTTTATCCCGAGTTATTCCTCTTAAACGCAAAATTGCAATTTATCAATATTATATATATAAAACATTTCATTAAACTTATCTACAGACATTTTAATGATATTTTGACATCCGTGAAGGGAAAGTTTTTATAAGGAAGATATATATTTATGATTATAAGCATCATGTAAATTATTTTAATTAGTGTGTAATAAATCAAGATCTTCACTTTCTCTTTAAAGTAAACACTCGTTAAAAGATTCAATATAAATATTTACATTATTATACGGCATTCAATCGTTGTTAAAAATGCGAACCATTTATTGGAATTATAAAGATCGGCACTCATCGTTAAGGATTTAATTTACTACCGTGATCCGTGTTCATCTATACATAGTTGCATTGGTCCTCGTCCAAATTTCCGCATCACGTCAGCTGTTGTCTCTGAAAGCCTAAAAGGGGGCAATGCATCAACAGGTGAGGGACATCTTGAGGTGTTACATAATTTCATGGGTAGCCGTCAATCTCGGAGATCTTGAAGCGATGCATGTCGCTCATGAATAAACCGTGACCCGTGATAATTTGGGTTAGCTCAAAGCCAGCGATCTACATTCTCCTGAAATCAGAGGCATTGTAAATGGCAGGGAAAAACATCTTATTCAATTCAATGGTTTAGTAACTTGTTCCATTTTTATATTAAACGAGGGCTGTTCGCAAATTTATCTTTGCGTTTTCGCTCTTTGATAATGATTTATTCATACAAACATAAAAGTAAGGGTGAGAAAATGTGAAATATAGCTTGTCCATCACATACCGCACACCACATCTGAGGATTGCATCTCCTTGGTGGTGCCCATATACACGGAAAAATTGCTCGTTGCCGAACGAAAAAAAAACTGGCCGAGAGAGCTCTCTGTAATTCGGTAGCCTTATAACCTTGTGTTGAAAAAAAATGATACAGAAGTAAATGATATGTAGTTTATTGGATTGATGAAAAGCTTATCTCACACAACAAAACTTTCGGATAAGTCGAAATTCCATATAATCATTATTTTCACGAAATAGTTGACAATAAATTCAATTCACTTTTCTGTTTATGTTTGAGCATTCATATGTTTAAATTTTTCATTCCTTTGATATGATATTGATATGATATGATATTGATATTCCTTTTTCCCTCCTCTGTGTGGTCTCCCCAGTATTCCATACACAAGATAAGGCTTGAAAATATTCAGAAAACATTTTTGAGACATCTCAATTGGAGATCCAGATTTACGGACCTTAACTATAAAACTTCTTGTCATAAACATAATATACTTAGTCTTGAGGATCGTCGTTTGTTATTAGATATGGGTATTTTACATGACATTCTTAATGGACGTCTTGATAGTCCTGTTCTGGTTTCTGAGTTGGCCCTTAACGTACCTGGCTACCGCACCCGTCACACGAATCTATCTCTTTTCCATGTACCCACAGTTCGCACCAACTATGTTCAGAACTCTCCTCTGATTCGCTTGACGCGTAATTATAATTTATTTTTCAATAACATAGACATATTTAATTGCAGTAAACTCACTTTTAAAACCAAAATTAAAAAACTATTATTTGAAAAAAATTATGTTTCGTTATAAAAAAAAAATATATTTATATTTTTACATTATAATTTTAAATTGTTTCTATTCACTCATATCAAATACACACTTACCCTGTCCTTAAACCTACCCTCACACCCATATACAATCACACACATATTCACATACCTACCAAAACCACACTCCACTTTTTTACACACGCATCCTCACACACAAAAAAAAACTCGCACACATGCACTTCTATAAATTATATTTAACTGAACTGGATTTTTATAATTGTATTTATGTGGAAAACTGATTTGGCTTTATTTTATGTTTTTTTTATTATGTTGTGTATATTTCTTTGTATTGCTGTTGTTTTTCTTAATAAACAAAATAAAATAAATAAATAAATAAAATATTTGTAATGTCTGGGCTTTAATATATTTTCAACCTTATTTTATTAATTTATTAGCATAGATTTCTAGATTTAGTATACCCACGCATAGGCCATGCCAATGTTGGATTTTCTGTTTTCATAAATAAAGTTATGTTTTATGTAATAAAAAAAAATGAACTGAATGTAAATAAAAAAGATGTAAAAAAAAAAAAAATCTTCTTAGTCGTATGCAGAGCATCTGTGGTCACATTGGCAGGAGGGAAACACATCGTAAGTTCCGCATCCATTCGCTTCTGTCGTAAGCAGTCTCCGACATTGGCGTTGGCAATCAGTCTGGCGAAGGTTACTCTGTACTGTGTTGCCCGGAAAATCTTCTCCACAGTCCCGAAGCCAGTCCTTTCTCGAATATTACGCACTCAGGACACCTGTCTTCACCCTGCCTCTCGGGGACCCTCAATCTTGCTCTTTAAAACCAAATAAAGCAAAAGCAAAAATGACTACATACTAATTTATTTGTTTATTAATAAACATAACATCTTTTTCTAAAAATCAATAAGTTTTTTTTCATTCTTCATGCTTTCAGGCATCTTGTCATACAATTTAAACCCTTTGTGCATTAAGTTACTTTCAAATTTCGTTTTAAATTAAGTGGTAGTCTTATCTTCTTCCTATTTCTAGTATTAAAGATACGAACATTTCTATTTAATAAAATTGCCGACTTGATGCTATCCATAAGCTTGCGTATGCCTTCTAAAAAGGAGATTTCGTGAAATGAAATTTGCACCGCTTTGTCTGAAGAAGTGAAAAATCCACTACGTTGCGAGGCATCCTTGACCAAACAGATATAATATCTTGGAAGGAGCGAGTCCTCGGCTACAGGCAGACTGTTCTAACACCTCAATCCATTTGTTAATTATTATCATATCTCTCCGCAGCCAGTGGTGCACAGGGTGCATCGGTACTCATACCGCAGTGCATCTCGATAACCTGATACACGAAGGCACGGACGAAGCCAATTAACAATGTTTCTAATATGACCTAATGCTTGTCGACAAAGGCTCGATATTTTGGTATGAGAAGAAGTATAAAAATCCCCTGATCTTTAACGCAGCGATGGACTACCTGATAAAAAAAAATCCAGACTGAGCCACCATGGTGTATGCTGTATGCTGTATGCGGGTGATGTTGTCTTAATAGTTGAAGACCTAGTATGCCTGGGGAGTCTCTGATGAGGATCACTGCCTCGAAGGATAATGGACTTAAAATAAGTATAACGAAAACGGAGTGCACGTTTTGCATTTTCGATGGTAACACTGACTCCCCCAATATAAATATAGACATCACGCCTCTTCCAAAAGTCAAACAGTTCAGATACATCTGATCTGTAGTAAAGCTAGAGGCGTCCGTTGATGCAGATGTAACACCAAGTTTATACAGGTTCCATAAAATGGTGAACTCTGTTAGGTGTTATGTGCGATCCGAAAATCCCAAAAAAACAACTATAACCAACTTTGTTTGTCTAACTATACTTCTGGACTGATCAGAACGCTGGACCATGAAGAAAAAACATAAGCGGAAAATACGTACTGCAGAATTGAAGATGCTCAGATGGTCAGAGTGGTGGAGTGATCACGTGTTCAGACTTGCGGTAGATATCCGCACACAAGCGGGAGCTCGAGGTCATTCTTTAAGTCACCCGGTGGACCAATACTTAGAGAGACCTGAGGAAGGAGCAGCTGGCCATGAGATATCACAAGACAGAAAGATTCGGAGACCGCGTACCAGAAGGGCCGACCCTAGGCGAACTAGGAAGAGGTAAGAAAGAAGAAGTATACAAAATGAAAATTATTTTTAGGCATTGTCTAGTACGTGAAATGATTCATCGAGATAACTCCTTTATAAAATAAACACTTGAAATCTTAAATACTTATTATGTACAAGTAGAAAATAAAACATTTTATTTTGGTAAAACACTTGTCATGCTTTTTAAAATTAGTTTTTCATGTTAGTTGTAAATTGCATACATACTCGTACTTGGCAAACTCCGCGTTATGAGTGCACTTGCTACTTACTTTGAGTGCATAGAAATAATGGAATAAATTTAAGAATGTTGCAATAGTCAATAAGTAAAGATGATGCGAAATTCCGGTTCATAATAAAAACAATGTGTGATTATTTATTTATTTATTTATCTATTTATTTATTTATTCGTTTATGAGTAATAAATTCAAGTGTAACAGAAATATGTACAAATATTAAGTTTAAATTAAGAATAACATAACAAAAGCTTAAAGAAACAATAATAAGTAAAGAAAAAGAAATGTACCCACATATTATAAGAATTTTTAATAGTATTTTACTATTAACAAGTTAACTAATTATTTGTCGACCGGTTTCAAAATACCACTTTATGAAAAAATGTGATTGTTCAAACACAGGCAGAATGCTAAATATTACACAGTAGGTAAAGCAACCGCTTACATCAGGCAATGACAGGTTTGCCCTAAAAATATCTGTACTTTCATATTACCGTATTAAAAATGTTTTCCCTCTCTGTTGCAATAAATATCGATTTCCACTCCCTGGGACTGAAATCCAGCCTTGAATAATAATAACAAACAACTTGCGAGTATGTTCCTAGGTGCCTTTCAAGAATGGCGAGGTTATCGGGACCAGCTCAATCACAATGGCCGCACTTATCGGTAATTACCGCCGCGTTAAAAAAATTCTATGTATAAGTGTCGGTTAAGGACTTTTGTAAAACTTTATAAAATCATAGCTCATGTAATACGTATGATACATTAAAAAAAAAAAATTTTTTTCGTTTAATAATCTATAAACAAGAAAAAAAAACACCAAATTTCCTCATTGTTTGTAATTATAGAACCAATGTGTTTTATCTGCACTTTTTTTTACTTATGAATCTCTATATACTGTTTTATTCCTTAAAAAACAAAAAATCGTTTTTTGCTCCGAACTTTTTTTATTGCTGTTTGCTTGATATCAAATGGTTTGAACATTACCTCATACCTTACTCATTTTGTAATTTTTGGCAAAAACCCGTCTTTTTGCTTTACGACGCCGACGGTAGAATTATGTACGATAAGTGCGAATAAATCCGGATTTCCGGATAAATTTGCTCTTAATTTGATTACATAATGTGTATGTATGTAAAATTGTACAAAAAGTCGTAAAATTTCACTATGGGAATAATATGTTGCCATCATGATGGCGTGGAAACACCAGCAGTAAAAAGCTTTAATGGATTGAATAAACTGATTTTAATTCAGACAAAAATGTCAATCTAACTCAGTTTCTGGTTATTGTTCAGGAATAATTGAATCATTGAAACAGCAGGCTGATCAGCACCAAAACATCATGATAATTGATCTTAAATAATTATTTTCAGTTTGTCCAAATGTTTGTAGACAAAGACTAAAAACAGATTTTTTCGTTCTGTTGTTTGAACGCACGTTGTATTGGGCGTATTCTTCAAATGTTTCCTATATGTATTTGGGTTTTGTGACGTTGTTTGTTTTATAACGTTCTTTTTCCTTTCGAACGCTATCCTCATCTGTACATATTGAGACGGTACACTTAACTTCTGTACTATCTCTATCTACCTCGGTATGTTCTACCGACTTGTCATCTCGACGTCATATGATCGAATCCGATAAATGAATGACCCGGAAAATTTAATCCGCGTTCCTTATTTCATTGAAATTCAAACTTTCAAAAAGTTCTCACTTATATTTTAAATAGACCTGTGTGATAAAAAGCTATTTTAAACTTATAAGTTCCAATAAATACCGATTCGAGCGAAAAATGTTTGCTTGAACATGATTTTAATATGACTTTCGACAATCACCAAGACGGTATGCTTAACGATCGTCTGTATTTATCTACCGAGCGATTACAAAGCCAGCTTCTTTAACGCCTTATTCGTATACTCCGGAAGATAGTAAAAATATGTAAAAAATAAACTGTATTTGTTTTTTATGGTAGCAACATTTTACGCCTACATTCTCTTAATCTGCCTTCTCTTAATGTAACTATAGGCATTCACAGGGCTTGTGATCCGTCGTTAGCTGGTTTAAAGAGCCGCTTTATGTAATGTGTAAAATTGACCATTTTGCCAACGTTAGAACATTAATGTTTCCTGAATTCTTTCATATGGATAGAGGATGAAAGGAGAGTTTCTGGCGCCTCCAAACCAGAACCAACCAGCTAAGGGAAGGTAATCCCGACAAAAAATCTACCAGAGAAGGCAACGGGAAACCACTCAGGTATTTTTTTCCCAGGAATCACCATGGCGAGTACATCCAATAAGCAGTTGTCCTGGTTGCGGAATATAAGGGCAGCGCAGGACCGAGATGCTTTCGCTGTAGTGATCGACAACGTCGGGGGGACCTGACAAGGCACCGCAAGAAGAAGAAGAAATTCTTTCATCTGTTGATTTTTGTAAAGTTAAATAGCTGTTTCATTTACTGATGTCGGAGAAAAATCAGCAGATGGGAGAATTTAAGAAATACAGAAGTTCGAACATAAGCAAAATTACACGGTGTACACACCTTTACAAAGAGACTACTTAATCCAGCCAATGACAAATCATAAGACCTGTAATTACCTAGACATTCATATTTCCTTTTGTAAAGTGTTCTTCATTTTTGTTGTAATATCGGTAAGCGAAAAGTAAACTACAGTATCTTCGAAAACCTAACTTTTCAGGATTGACAAATTAGTGGATTTTCGTATTTTTAACATCTTATATTTTTCAATAAGAGGCTTTAAAGTAAATTTATTTTCTAAAATATATTGATAAAATATTATTATTAATTTAATCGGTATTTACTTCGTAACACTTCATAATACATTATTATAAAAATAAAACTTTTTTACTAGCGTTACACAATTATTTGATTTACATGAATAATGTTAGTTTTATATCACCCGCCAATGGAAGGAGTGCTTTTCCGAAACTGTAGTAGTGTTCTTGTAAAAGAATGAAATTGTGTTACACTAAAAACAAAGTTTTATTTTAAAATCGGGTTGTGGTCCTGTGGCTAGTGTCTCGGACTCACGAACCGAAGGTCCGTGGTTCGAAACCCACTCTACCTCAACTCGATTCTATTTTCTAATAGTGAGTTATTTACAACTCGTTGAAAATGGCCCTCAAAATTAAATATTTGGGTAAATCATAAGAACGCAAATATTTCTTTTTTTTAAATTTTTTAAAATTATTTTGCTCCACATTACAAAAATACACATTTTATAATTTTTTTGGAATACCTACAGTATATTTTCTGGTGTGGAGTTAAAATAAAAAAAATAAAATGACGTACATTGCTTTAAAAACAATATATTGCTTTTCTTAATACAATGTGTCATTATTTTTGAAGATGTTTTTTAAATTCAATTAAATTTAATGTCATATATTTTATTTTAAATTTTTTTTTATCGTTTTTTTGAATCCCTTAAAATATGTATGTATATATTATGTGTTTTTCCTTTTTGAAAATGTTTTTTTTTGCATCTGAGCATGTTTTTCATTATTTATAATATTTTTAACTATATAATTATTTTTACTAAATTCTTTTCTTCATTTTTAAAATGATTTCCATTTGTAAATACTAACTACAAACTTTCAATAACTATTTTACTTCGATTTTAATTTTTAAACTACTTTTAAAAAGTCATTTAATTGATAACCTTAGATTTAATTATAATATAATATGTAAACTTCACTGGTCTATTAGAGTTGTTTCTAACTGTGTTAACTATAAAACTATGTAACTGTACTGTATATTTCCTGAATAAAAGAAAATAAAAGTAAAAAAAACACCATTATTTATATCGCGCATTAAGTACCATAAAAATACCTGTTATTACATAACGCATATGAACCGACTAAAGTTATATAGCTTCATCATAAATTAATATGTTTGGCTTATGATTACCCACTTTATGTAAGATGTAACTCAAATTAATAAAAATTAATTAGCGTACATCATAACGAAATAAGAATATAATAGTTGAAGTTCACATTTTGAAATAACGTTTATTAGAACGTATGTAGGTAAATCAAGTTACATAAAACTGTGTGAATTTTTGTTTTTATTGCACCAAATTAGTCGATTAAGAATTCTGTTTCTGTAATTATACATACGTTTATTCAAAGGTAGGTTATTGTTGACTAATAACAGGAGAAGTGTTAGCTATAAGCAGTATTAATTTATTTACGGATTTTACAGTCCATTTGTTAAAGAGGCTTTGGAGAAAATCTGTAGACAAAGTCAGGACCCAGGCGATCAGCGGGAAGGATTAATTACCTTGGCTCTACCACTCACTCAAAGCTAGCTCAAAGAAAATTGACCTCCCTGGCTCCTCAACTTCCGGCAGCCACAAAAAACTCCACAAGTACTAATGTATTTTATGGTTGCTGCACATCAATAGGGACGAGGTTGTCAATCTTCTTAAAGTTTGAGATTAGCGAAAATTGACTTATCTGCTTTCCTTCCATACTTTTATTTGCTTTTTGTATATCTGTATATTTTTATGTATGTTCACTACGTTTTTTTGTATTATTTAATTTGGTACTCACTGTTATTTGGCATATTATTTATTACTCTTATTTCTTACTACTTAGTTTTGTAATATAGAGTGAGTTTCTAGAAACCATATCTCAATTATAATTTCAATAATTTTTTAATATATTTTTTCGATTTATTTCAATTTCAATTTCTATTATTTTGTATATTTGATTATGTATAAATCTAAATTTGTATGATTTGTATTTTACTATTTATATCTATTTTTTTTTTAAATTTTCTTCTTTGAAATATTTTTATTTATTATTTATATTTTGTTTTTCTGGATTGTTGATCTATTTCATGAACGGTCATTATAATTTAATTTAATTTATTTTACTATACATATATTATTGTTAATTATTATGACTCGACACGGGCATACCCTAAAAAGCCTTAATAAATTCGTTGATATTTAAACTAGTGTAATTATGAATGAATAAAAAAAAAAATAAAGATATAATTCCTGTTGGAAATACAAATCTAGTAGCTTTCAAAATAAATTTCAAGTATTTTAAACAGTTTTGTAATCTATTATTTATATTTAAAGCATTAACTTCGTGGTCAAACATTTTACTAGAAGCTATTAAATGTTTGTATACAACCATTTGCCAACTTTTCTATGTCCACCGGTTTCGAGACGTACCTGTCTCTTTAACGGTACACCGATTAAACCAACATGCAATATTCACTGTATATATCTTCACCATAGTTGTTTTACCGAATTCATAAAATCAAGTTTAATCATTAAAATAAATGTTAATCATAAAATCAAGTTTAATCATAAAAATAAATGTTAATCATAAAATCAAGTTTAATCATGACTTTAATAAAGGTACATGAGTTAAAATTTTATTAACAAATAATAAAGGGATAAAAATAAATTATATGGAAATATTTCAGATTAGGAAAGCTTCAAAAATTATGTTCCTTTGATCAATAATCAAACAACCTTTCAATATAGTCTACAATACGATGTTCCATTTTAATGGTCACCCTATACCTATTAAACTCACGCTCCTCCCGTCATCCCCTCCCTCTCTTTTTTAAACTATTTCTCCCACAGCATAAAATATTTTCATTACCTAATCAGTGCATGTAAGGGTTAATTATATAAAAATGCGTGGAATGTTGGTTTTATATTTTTATGAAATTATGGTGAAAGTGTATATTGGGTTTTGAATGTTGGTTTAATCGGTTTCCTGACGAAGAGACGGTACGAAACCGGTTTACTTAGAAAAGTCGGTAAGTGGTTATTTACAAATATTTTTTTATTAAGTTTTGAAATCGTTTCGGCGAATTTATCATGCCTCATCAATTTAAGTAAAAAATGACATCTCTCTTTTCCTCAATCCAACGAAGTACATATCATGTAATTTTGGATTACCTTCTTTCAGCACAAATATCCCGAGGCTATCAAATTACATAAATCTCACTCGGACAACTTTTATCGTTTGTTTTTTCCTATTTTAATTGTATGTGGGCACCGCCAGGGAGACTCGAGTCCTCGGGTGCGGTGTCCGGCATGTGGTGGGTAAGTCCACTTTACAATAGGGAAATATAACTTCCGACTAAAAACAATAAAAATATATGAAATGGATTTAAAATAATTAATTGTATTTTCTAAATCAATATTGATATTGTGGAGATATGTTTTCATACATAAATTAAAAAAAGAAATTTAACAAAAATACGTTGCTAGAAAAACGCAACATGTTTGGCCTTGGCAGTTGTGACGTCAAGATTCGTGACAATGTTCTAAACAAATTTGAATAGGTGCGAACAAGTTAACATGAATCGTGACGTATTAGGGGCGTGGCCAATAGAATTACCGTGCTTGCGGGAATTCAAAATTACAAATGTATTTATGTTACTAATAATAAGAGAATTTTTTTTTCAATTGGAGAGTATTTCAAAGCCCTTTATTACTTTAAAAGTGTAAAATTAGTGATATTTCTCTTTTATTTTATACTGGTGCCATTAGAAGGAATAAACAACTACACAAAAAACTATCATTTAAATCCCAAATTGTATTTTTGTAACTCCTGGAAATGTAATTAATTTGTATTATATGAATTATTAATAATTTTAAAATGATTTAAAAATAAAATTTATAAAAAAAATACAAAAATATTAAAGGTAGAATCAAAAAATGACCTCGAGAAAATATTGAAATGAAAACGAATATTTCTACGTAAATTCAATTTTATATAAGGCAGTAAAAAAATATTATGATACGGGAAAAAAACATTTATACAGAAAAATTAAAATTTAAAATCAAACAGACGGTTAAGAAATATTTCATATTCATTTAATGGATTTTAAAAACATATATTGTATAATATATATATCAAGTACGTATTTTGACATTGACGAGCGATAAAATAATTTTAAAATCATGTTTCTAGTGAAACCTCATGGATTAAAAATATTATATTTATATTTGTTGTACATTTGTTGATACGCCATCATCATAACATTGATCAGTGTTGTAAATTTTAAGTCAAAATACAACAAAAACACCTAGGTAGTCGTCATTCAAACATAAATGCCGAGCGTTTTACAGGAAGGAAGTTTGACAGCCGAAGTTACGATGTCGCATTCGATTGTCAATGTCGAGTGCTTTGTGGCACTCGAGATAAAGTCGATTGATTTTCAATCGACTGCATTCGTATGGGAAGTTCAAGAATGCTGTCACTCGTCAAATTACGGAAGTCGCATACAATTCTGAATAACGAACGAGTCCAGCATAAGGCCCCAGTTATAATATATTAAAATCCCGGTAGCCTAAGTGGTGAAGTGGTAAAGACCCTTGACTCACGCATGGAAGGTTTAGGGTTCGATTCTTAGTGAGAACACAAAAACTAAATGTGATTAAAGCCACTTTTTATTAAGCTCTGTTATTATTTTTATTTTTTTAAGCACACCACGAACCAAATATCTTATTTAGATATTATTTTATAAGCAAAATATAAACATTAAAATAACTGCTTTTACTAATGCTATCTAGCGGCCGATCTGTAAAACGTTAAAAAATATTTATTTATTCATATTTTTTGCTTACAAACTATAATTAATTATAAAAATAATGTGACCTCACTGGGGTTTTCCGTGCCGAGGACACTTTTTTAAAATATACTTTTTTTAAATTACATTTGAGAATACACAAAGAAGACTAACTTTAAAAAACGAAGATAAATAACAAATATTCAGACAGTTTTAAAAACAAGGTATTTATGTACATCTATATTATTTATATTACAAAACACACAATGAAAATAACAAAAACCTAACATAAGCTGTACACTTGTGGAGCAGTTTATTCAATATTGGTATGGGCGAATGAGACAATCCATTTGACTTCTACCTAGCTCCACTATCCATTTTTTTATAGCCTTTTTGAACATTTTCTCGTTATAAGCTCTCGTTGTTATTATTATTATTTTATTTGTAATTACCAGAATTTACATAAATATTTTATCTGCCATTTGAAACATTTAAAAAAAAATTACACGTGTGAGGATTCGATCGTTAGGCGTTTTATGTACATACAATATTTGAGAGGAGTCTGCGACTGCCCTCGTTCACCGGACGTCCAGCGGGCCCGTACAGACAGGACAGACGCAATCAATCATTTCTAGAGTAATAATATATAGATGTCTGTCATGTACATTGTTATAATTAGAGCACACATAATAATATGTTTATGTGTGCCCTATTTTATAATTTAAAATAAAAAAATAATAATAATACCTTTCGAATATTTGTCAATACGAACTATTGTCAGAATTCGTTTTTACACATATCATGTTCCACTTTTAACAGCTTTTTTGACCATATAGATATCTATCATACAGGATTACAAATATTTAAAAAAAGTGTATTGAAAACTTTTGAATAAAACTCCCGTTGATCCCTTTTTCTCTTACATCACTTCAAATTACATGCATTAATATTATTATTATAAATCAAATTTCTCTTTTGAAATTGCAAAAACGGTGCTTCAAGGTGTGAATAAAGACTCTCTCACTAATATTGGCTGTACCCTTAACCGTGACGTCCATCAGTATAATACGCGACAGCGTCAAAATATTCACGTACCTGGATCACGCACGACAAGGTATGGTCTAAGGTCTCTGCTATACCTTGCTTGTAGCGATTACAACAGGCTACCGGAGTCCTATAGAACGTCAATAAATAACTGTATTCATTAAAAAAATTACTACTTAAGGAGGTACGTGGAGGGTGAAATTTAGTTTTAAGTTCTTTTTTTCCCTTAAATATTTCTTTCTTGCAATTTGTAAATATAAAATTTTTATTTTTTATTTTTATTATGGATTGTTTAAAGGATGGCAAGCGGATGTATGATTTGTATCATATATTTGCTTGCTATCTTTTTCAGTTTTTATGTACATAACATTACTTGTTACTTTATTACTATTTGTTGCTATATTATTATTGTTAACATACCAATATGTAAATATTTTTCGGTCCCAAAATGAGTTTGTTGTAACTCTTGGGAGTACAAAAAAAATAAATTTTGTATGATTTAATAAATAAAAAAAAAATTTAAAAAAATTGTATTACTACCAAAATCGCTTTAATGAAATTTTATCGTCTTCTCTTGGTTTAAAATCTTCTCCTTATATTGCTTTTTCAAATTTTAAAGATTACTTGCTATACTTGTTATTCTTTCTTTTTTCTCTGCTGCATTGGCATGTTTTTATACTTTTAAACTACTTTTAATTACTTATATTATATATGTATATAAAATCAATATATTGCTGCTCTTACTATAATGTGTCATTAATATTGGAGATGTTTTTTAAATTGACCTAAATTTATTGTCTTATATTTCACTTAAAGATTCTTCTCATCGTTTCTTTGAATCCCTTAAAATATGTATGTGTATATTTATGTTTTTCCTTTTTTTTTTTAATGTTATTACTATTTTATTTTACTTTTACATCTGAACATGTTTTTCATTCTATATTTCAATTCTTAACTTTTAATTACTATTACAAATTTTCTTCATTTTTAATATTATTTCCATTTGTAAATACTCACTACAAACTTCAAATTATCTTTTTTACTTAAATTTTAATTTTTAAACAAATATCGTTTATGTTTTTTTTCCTTCTCTTTTTTATACTTTCATAATTAACCTTACATCTAATCGCTTTATAATATGGAAACTTCACTGGTCCATTAGAGTTAAGTATAATTGTGTAAAATATTAAACTTTGTAATTGTACTGTATTTTTCCTAAATAAAAGAAAATTAAAATAAAATAAAAAAAATATTATTTTCTCTATTTTTGAATTTGCATAAAGTTGATAAATACTACAAATGGTCACATCTCAATATTTTGTGCAATATCATATTTGATGCAAATAACTGCCTATTTGCTTAAAACGGCAGAATACTACAGCAATGGGCAACCGGGTGATCGCGGATATTAGGACTTTCGATCGCGACAAGGCTAAGATATCGAGTTAACGAAACGCCCGATAGTTTTACCCACCTGTCCACCTAAAGTGTTTAGTAAATTTAATCACAATTATTAAGTGTTTTGAACAATAACAATTGCCGAAGAATACTCGAATATAATCAAAACGACTTTATCCGAAGGTCGGAATATTCGTAAATGAAATTATAATTAATTGTTAGTAACAGTGCCCCTCCATGTTCATGAAAAGCATCTTTCTTTTTTTGGGTCACGGACTCGTCACCGGGTGGGTATCGAAATGATCGTTTATTCATAATCTCCGCGATTGCAAGTACCCACACATGTAACTACTTCGGATTGGATTATAAATGAATAATAGTTTTTAATTTCCCATTTTAATATTGTTCGACTCAGGGTCCTCAGCATCCAGTTGACCATCGGACAATAATATAATATGAATTGCTTAACATCGGCGTCAACATTAATGTCGAAATAAATATTTTTGCTTTTCTTTATTTATGGATTGTGTCATTCGACCAAATTAATTTAGAATTATTTGCTATATTGGAATTACTATTGTAAACGAAAAGTAATTCTTTTTTGCATGTTTTATAATACAAATCATACACATAGAACCTTTTTTATTTATTTTTATTTAAATTGAAAACATATTATGCATAATTTCATATAATATTCCCAACGAGTTTAAAAAAAAACTCATTTAGGGACATGCAGATAATAATATTTATTTACAGACGTTTTTATATTTAAAAAACTATAACATTATTTGGTATAATCCAGCTATTATTAAAATAAGCAAAGAAAAAATTAAATACTACAAAAAATATAAATTACATAAAAACCCACTTGATTACAAAGCATTCTCATTATTACGATCAAGATTAAAACATTTATCTTATATTAGTTATATAAATTATAATTAAAAAAATAAGAGCGTAATTCTTACAGATCCTAAACGTTTTTGGTCATATGTAAAATCTAAAAATACCTTTCATGTTATTCCCAATAAAATTATCTACCTAAACCAAACTGCAAATAATGGAATAGACATATGCAATTTATTTTCCGACTACTTTAAATCCGTTTTTACTCCAAAAACAAAACCTATTCTGTTAAATCAAAATAACTCTAATTATGGATCAGCTGATATTCAATATGCGGATATAACCCAAGCAATCGTAAAAAAAATCATTAAGGAACTTGACATAAATAAAGGGAGCGGACCAGACGGGATCCCTCCTATTTTTATTAAAGCGTGCTACCAAAATTTATCTCTCCCACTTTTTATCTTATTTAAAAAGTCTCTTCAGGAATGTGTTTTTCCATCTCAATGGAAGAAAGCAAACATCACACCCATATTTAAATCTGGATCAAAAAATGACGCAAACAACTATGGGCCAATTTCAATACTATGGACATTCGCTAAATTATTTGACAAAATTATTTATGAAAAATTATTCCATGCAGTAAAATCCTATATCTGTCCTCAACAACATGGCTTTTTCTCCGGACGCTCGACCGTTACAAACCTTACTTTATTTACAAATGATGTTTTAAACACAATGGAAAGTGTTTTCCAAACTGATGCTATATATACTGACTACAGCAAAGCCTTTGACAAAGTTGACCATTTAGTCTTAACACGCAAACTTTTGGCTATAGGTATACATGGTGACCTTCTGCGCTGGCTGATATAATATATTAGTAATCGATGTCAATCGGTAGTAATTGGTGGGTATAAATCTGACTGGGCAGAAATCTCCTCTGGTGTTCCCCAGGGAAGTCTACTCGGTCCCCTATTATTTCTTATATATATATAAATGACATTGATGTTTGCTTTCGTTATTCAAAATTTCTTCTTTATGCCGATGATATGAAAATATACACTAAAGTTAAATCTTGAGAAGATTGCCCCATGATTCAAGACAATCTTAATCGTCTAAATGACTATTGTATTGAAAATAAACTGATTTTGAATATAAATAAATGTGTCTGTGTTACATTCACAAGGAAAAGAAAAATTCTTAATTTTGATTACAAACTAAATAATAATGTACTAATGAGAAAGCACGAAATTAAAGATCTTGGATTGTTTTAGACTCAAAACTACTTTTTGAATCGCATATCAATAAAATTACCTCCAAAGCATTGAGCATGTTTCATAATTCGAATGAGTAAACACTTTGATAATCCAAAGGCCCTTATTTCATTATATTATACATTTGTCAGAAGCCATTTGGAATACGCATCTCAGATATGAAATCCCCAGTATGCCATATATATAAGTACCTACAAAACCGGTATTTCTTATGTATCTACTCTCACTGCCTCCACCTTCCATGGAATCATTTCTCTACGATACCGCAGAGTGTGTGCGAACCAACTAATGCTTTACAAAATTATGACAGGAATGGCTGACTGTACAGAGCTGCTTGGTTTAATATCAATACATGTGCCAGCCAGGATTTGTAGACGGTACCACCTGTTTCATGTACCAATAAGTAAAACATCGTATGTTAAAAATGCTTTTTTTCGTAGGACTTTTTCAGTGTACAATACAAACTTTACAAATATAGATTACACAAACATCACTCTGTCAGATTTAAAATTTACACTAAAAATGCATTATGTAACTTAGTAGACATTATAATAATAAATATGTACATCTCCCTTTCCCTCCTTATCCTTTCTTCAAGCATTCTTGTCCTAATCCCGCCCAATTTACAGTAACTTAATGTTCTTAAAATAAATATTAAAAAAATCTTTGATTATTGAGTACATGAAAATAACATTTTTTTATGTATGAATTATTGGTATTTATTTGATATGTAATATATTTTCTTTACTAACTTTGTATACTATGTGGAAATCTGTTATTAGTTCTGAGTTTATACACTATATCTGTTTGTTTACTACAAATATGTATGTAGAACTGTTGATTTCCCAAATAAAATAAAATAAAATAAAAATAAAATAAAAGCAGAATAAAAATAATGATACACTACAAATTTAAAGGGTATGAAAAAAATTCCAAAAAATACAAAATAAACAAAATACAAGGTATGTTAATGAATTTAAAATGATAAATACATAATACAATCTATAAAAGAAAAAAGAAAAATTCAAAATTTTTGAAAGTTTATAAATTACATGTATATGAGAGTGCAAATTTAACAAAGTAACAAAAATTAAAAAGTTTTCTATATTAACAAAATATATGTGCTCAATATAGGTTAAAAAAGTATCTAAAGCTCTACATATTATTAATACAAGCTAAAAATGTATGAAAAGGCATAAAAATCATTTCAAAAGTATTAAAAAAAAAATAAAAGTATTATTTACATATGTGTATGTAGA